>NW_024395837.1:0-113413 GCF_016617805.1 Bactrocera tryoni | reverse complement strand
TAGTGTTGGGGACTATCGAATAAAAACAATCAAGTTATTCGATAGTTCAGCAATTTTCATTCATTCGATAGTTTTCAAGAAATCACTCATTACTATTTTTTCGTTCATTCGAATACTTTCAGAGCTGGAGTGTTTTCATCCATCCGGACAACATGACCTAGCCAGCGTAGCCGCTGTCTTTTAATTCGCTGAACTATGTCAATGTCGTCATATATCTCGTACAGCTCATCGTTCCATCGGATGCGATATTCGCCGTGGCCAATGCGCAAAGGACCATAAATCTTTCGCAGAATTTTTCTCTCGAAAACTCGTAACGTCGACTCATCGGTTGCTGTCATCGCCCAAGCCTCTGCACCATATAGCAGGACGGGAATTATGAGCGACTTATAGAGTTTTGCTTTTGTTCGTCGAGAGAGAGGACTTTACTTTTCAATTGCCTACTCAGTCCGAAGTAGCACCTGTTGGCAAGAGCAATCCTGCGTTGGATTTCCAGGCTGACATTATTAGTGGTGTTAATGCTGGTTCCTAAATAGACGAAATTATCTACAACTTCCAAGTTATGACTGTCAACAGTGACGTGAGAGCCAAGTCGCGAGTGCGACGACTGTTTGTTTGATGACAGGAGATATTTCGTTTTGCCCTCGTTCACTACCAGACCCCTTTTCTGTGCTTCCTTGTCCAGCCTAGAGAAAGCAAAACTAACGGCGCGGGTGTTGAGGCCGATGATATCAATATCGTCGGCATACGCCAACAGCTGTACACTCTTATAGAAGATGGTACCTTCTCTGTTTAGTTCTGCAGCTCGAACTATTTTCTCCAGGAGCAGGTTGAATAAGTCGCACGATAGGGAGTCGCCTTGTCTGAAACCTCGTTTGGTATCGAACGGCTCGGAGAGGTCCTTCCCGATCCTGACGGAGCTTTTCGTGTTGTTCAACGTCAGTTTACACAGCCGTATTAGTTTTGCGGGGATACCAAATTCAGACATCGCGGCATAAAGGCAGCTCCTTTTCTCAAGTGCTGTCGAAAGCAGCTTTGAAATCGACGAAGAGGTGGTGTGTGTCGATTCTCCTTTCACGGGTCTTTTCCAAGATTTGGCGCATGGTGAATATCTGGTCGGTTGTTGATTTTCCAGGTCTGAAGCCACACTGATAAGGTCCAATCAGTTTGTTGACGGTGGGCTTTAATCTTTCACACAATACGCTCGATAGAACCTTATATGCGATGTTGAGGAGGCTAATCCCACGGTAGTTGGCGCAGATTGTGGGGGTCTCCTTTTTTATGGATTGGGCATAGCACACTTAAATTCCAATCGTTGGGCATGCTCTCGTCCGACCATATTTTACAAAGAAGCTGATGCATGCTCCCTATTAGTTCTTCGCCGCCGTGTTTGAATAGCTCGGCCGGTAGTCCGTCGGCCCCTGCCGCTTTGTTGTTCTTGAGGCGGGCAATTGCTATTCGAACTTCTTCATGGTCGGGTAATGGAACGTCTGCCCCATCGTCATCGATTGGGGAATCGGGTTCTCCTTCTCCTGGTGTTGTGCGTTCACTGCCATTCAGCAGGCTGGAGAAGTGCTCCTCCATAATTTAACTATGCTCTGGGCATCAGTGACTAGATCACCTTTGGGGGTCCTACAAGAGTATGCTCCGGTCTTGAAACCTTCTGTAAGCCGCCGCATTTTTCGTAGAATTTTCGAGCATTACCCCTGTCGGCCAGCTTATCAAGCTCTTCGTACTCACGCATTTCGGCCTCTTTCTTCTTCTGTCTGCAAATGCGTCTCGCTTCCTCTTCAACTCTCGGTATCTATCCCATCCCGCACGTGTAGTGGTCGATCGTAACGTTGCGAGGTAGGCAGCCTGTTTTCTCTCGCTGCGACACGGCACTCTTCGTCGTACCAGCTGTTCTTTTGCACTTTCCGAAAACCAATGGTTTCGGTTGCAGCTGTACGTAAGGAGTTTGAAATGCCGTCCCACAGTTCCCTTATACCGAGTTGTTGACGAGTGCTCTCAGAGAGCAGGAGTGCAAGCAGAGTAGAGAATCGTTCGGCTGTCTGTTGTGATTGCAGCTTTTCGACGTCGAACCTTCCTTGTGTTTGTTGGCGTGCGTTTTTCGCTGCACAGAGGCGAGTGCGAATCTTAGCTGCAACAAGATAGTGGTCCGAGTCGATGTTAGGACCTCGGAGCGCACGCACATCTAAAACACTGGAGACGTGTCTTCCATCTATCACAACATGATCGATCTGGTTGGTAGTTTTTCGACCCGGAGACAGCCAGGTAGCTTGATGAATCTTCTTGTGCTGGAATCTAGTACTACAGATAACCATATTTCGGGCCCCGGCGAAGTCAATCAGCCTCAACCCATTTGGGGATGTTTCGTCGTGGAGGCTGAATTTACCGACCGTAGTGCCAAATATACCTTCTTTGCCCACCCTGGCGTTAAAGTCGCCAAGCACGATTTTGACATCGTGGCGGGGAAGCTCTCATAAGCGCGCTCCAAGCGCTCGCAGAAGGCATCTTTGGTCACATCGTCCTTCTCTTCCGTCGGGGCGTGGGCGCAAATCAGCGATATGTTGAAGAACCTCGCTTTGATGCGGATTGTGGCTAGACGTTCATTCACCGGAGTGAATGATAGTACTCGGCGACGAGTCTCTCTCCCACCACGAATCCAACACCAAACTTGCGCTCCTTTATATGGCCACTGTAGTAAATGTCACAAGGACCTACTCGTCTCTGTCCTTGTCCCGTCCATCGCATTTCTTGGACGGCGGTGATGTCAGCCTTTATTTTTGCGAGGACATCAACCAGCTGGGCAGCGGCACCTTCCCAATTAAGGGTCCGGACATTCCAGGTGCATGCCCTTAAATCGTAGTCCTTATTCCGTTTGCCATGGTCGTCATCAAAAGGGGGGTCTCTCATCCGAGGCTGTTTTAACGTTTTCATTGGTATTGTTTTTTTTACGTGGCGGGTCCCAAGCCCAGCGCACAACCCTTGTAGGGAATCTTTCGCCTTCTCACTTTAGCTCGCCTTCGAACGGATGTTCTTAGGCTACCCAGAGGATACTTGGTCAAAGACCGGAAGTAGTGAGCTGCTTGAGCCATGTGTAAAAGAATCGTTTCTGGCCACTCCCAAGTGAATGGCGATCAGAGAACTTTCCTCACTTGCGTGAACTTCTACACATGACTCCATCCTTTGCGGTTTATACAGTTAAAATAGATTCGAATATATTGTGCTGGTTTATACAAACAAATGTACAAGTACATATATTTACATATATATAATTTACACATAAGAAGTAAAGAAGGGCTAAGTTCGGATGTAGCTGAATATTTTATACTCTTGAATTTGTAGGTATCAAAGCCGGCAAAATATTTGAACATTGGCCAAACTTATACTAAACGAGGTAGTTCGGATATAACTGAGTATTTCATATTCCTGCAACTTGCAAGAATTTAAGCCAGGGAAGTTTATACAGGTACATACGGCTTTTTAGTTATATGTGGTCTAGGGCGAGTTTTCACCCGATTTTATTCATTCTAAGCACGAATATGCACCGTTATAAGCAAAACACACTCTCTCAATTTTATTATTATAACTCACATATTGCCCGATATATGCGGTATAAAGTCAGCCGGAAGTTCCAAAATGTTTATATTGGGTATATGGTGCTAGTATTCACCCGGTTTAGCCCGTTTTTGACACATAGATATACCACTATCAGGAAAGGATTACGGCTGAATATTATTTATATATCTCACACATTGACCAATATTTTCAGTAATTGGGGTCCAATTATATGGTACCTAGTGGAGTGAAAATGTTATTTTGGCCAATTTTTGGCCATAAGGTGGCATACTCTAAAGGCACTATTCATGCAATGTTTTATCCCGTTGTATTAATTCTTTTTTGATTTGTAGGTGTGGTTATAGTCCGCTATTGCCATGTGTTGTACTGTAGTATAATAATGTCAAGAACCAAATTTGGTTGATATCGGTAGGGCGTGTCTCAAGATATGTATGTGTTTACCCCTGAAAGTGGGCGGAGCCGCGCCTATCGCCCAATTTTGACCCCGGCCTTTTTATACCTCCTCGGGGGTCAAATTTAATGTCTAGCTTATTTAGTTATTGATTTATCCCGCTTATAGTAGTTTTTAACAGTACCTTTATATTGGTAGTGATCGGAGTCACCATCTGATTTCAACCGTTTCCACACTGTTGGTAGTAGTTCTTTTAATATTTGCGCTGGCGCATTTGGTTGTTGTAGCTTAGGTGGTTTAAGAACTTAAATTTATCAGAAGATGGGGCCACGCCCACTTTTAAAAATTTTTGTCCATATGGGTGCTTTACTTCTGAAATCGGCGTTTTGTGGGCGTGGCAGTGGACCAATTACGCTCTTTTACCAACTTCAGTGGTACCTCAATTCTTGCACATCTCGATATTTGCAACATCTCGATTCTGGCAACAAAAAATTATTTTATTTTTGTACTCAGTACTTGCGACATCCAAAAAATTTGACCTCGATACTTGCGACAGGAGCTTGTTGATTTTGGTAACGGTTCCTTAGTTCGAATACATTTCTGAGAAGTCCCGTTTTTTTGATGATGAATTCTTGCGAATGTGCGTTTTGGGAGATTTTCACGTTTTGTGTAGTGCGGTTTCATAATGGCAAGGAAACAATTTACGTTGCTAACAATAAAAGAGAAAGTTGACATTTTAAAGAAACTAAGTGCAGGATATTCTGTCAATTCCTTAGCTAAAAGTTTTCAAGTGCATAGATCAACATTAGCTCCTATTTTGAAAAATGAAGCCACCATAAAGAAGTTCGTGTCGCACGCTGAATCTGGGTTTGGAAAGAGGAAAACGTTTAACCCTCATCGATACCCTCGGTTCTGGCCAGGCATATTTTGTTTTCAAATGTTATTTAAATATATTTAGAGTGTAGCAAACGAATTGCGCTTCCAGGTAGCTTCCTAGAATTTTGTTGTCTATAGAATTCAGAAAAAAAATTCAAGGATATCGTATCGAAAAGGACGAAAAAATATATGAACTTTGGTATGTTTCTATCACTTCGCACGATTGATTTATCTGTTTTCATGTTTCATGGTTCGATGGATGTCCAGAGTCCTCATCTTCATCTCCATTCTCGTAATCTTCATTATTGTCGTAAGTCAAAAAATGGTTTGTGACTTCAGATCGAAAATCAATTTGTGAAAGTGGTTTCGTCTTTTGAAATTTTGCTACAATGCAACTTCCATGCATTGACCATTGCGTTACTAAGAGCATTAATCCACATTGACCACCATCATTTTTTTCCTCGTATACGTATCCGATAGTTGGCCACAGCATTGTCATGAAGATCCACTCCAAACATACCGTGATTATATTCTTGTATTACTTTGGGCTGTGGAATGGTGATAGTTTTCTTTTGCTTCCGACAATATCATTTAGCATATACGATTGGTTTGGCTGTGGAGTTATTAGTAATAACATTGACGACAGCGTTATCGTTCCACCGTACAGTCAATATTTCTTGTTGACCATCGAGTAGCTGGTCAAATGCCCCGCGTTTCTCTTTTTTTAAATTCCTCAAGGGCGATTTTGCCATCCTATTTTCACGTATAGTACCGGTTGCAAGAAATCGACGCTCATTCAATAGACACATAAGATGATAGGATGAAAAAAAATTGTCAAAGAAAATAATATGGCAGTCGGGTTCAGTTACGTTAGCAAGCAAATCTAAAACGGTTTGTGCTCCTAGACCGACATTCTTATCGTGAGGGGTTGCTGCACCCCCATATAGTATACTAGAAAATAAATATCCACTTTCTGAACATAAGCACCACGACTTAAATCCAAAACGAATCGGTTTTCCTTTGATAAACATTTTGCATGAGTGTCGACCAAAGTATGGAATCATCTGTTCGTCTACGGAAAGAATATGGCTAAAAACTCCGAACTGCATAAATTTTTTATTGAGAGCATCAATAAGCGGGCGAACCTTGGCAAAACGATCTACTGTATTTAAATCGGTGTTATCAGCGAGATGTAAGAACCGTTTTATTATTTTTAACCGATTACGACTCAACGCTTGTTTTACAATTGGAATTCCCATGTCGGGCCGAACAGACCAATAATGGTCAATATGAGGCAAGGTGTGATACCCCGAAATGTACAAAATACTAATGAACCTACGTATTTCCACTGGCGTGACGTTAATGGCAGTATTGTGTTGATTCGCATATTCGTTTGTGAAATGCGTTATCTCTGCAATTATTAATTTATCAAAATACAACGAGAAAATATCGTACGGAGATTTAGAGCCTGCAATAAAGTTAAGTATGAATAAATACTCGTATACGTATAAAAGTATATACATATATGAATTTATGCATATAAAGAAATGGCAATTTAAACTAAATAGTTGGAAATAGTCAATCAATTGCTTACCAATTTCAGAAAAAATTTCTTCCATTTTGAAAGCTTCGATGTTAATGGGCGTTCGGCTGTATTCAAAATTTCTGGGTTTTCGCCATACGAGGACATCAAAATCAGATTTCCTCTTAAATCCGCCAGTTATCATAACATCTCCATGTGCATTAGATGTTGATGGATTTTCAGTTTCACTGAGTTCATTACCTACATCCTGAATGTTTTCTCCTTCCAATGAGTATTGTAGTTCAACATGACCAGCGATTTCATTTAAAAAATTATCATTGTTGTCATTCAGATTAATCCGGTCATCGTCCAGATCTTCTTTATCTGTCATACACTCCACATGAGGTGGTTGAATGTATACGACGCACAGTGAGACAACGCCGGCATTAAATACAAGGAGTCATTGTAGAGCTCTGAAATTTTGCACAGGTTATTTTTGAGACAATTCCAGTTTAAAAAAAAAAAATTAAGAAAATGCGCCCACTTTTACGCCCACCTGTCATACAGTCGAAATTTGTAAAATGCCGTATTGTCCGTAATACTTTAGGTATACTTGAATGTTTGGTATACTTGAATGTTATATAGTTACAAACATTATTTGAAATAAAAATTGAACTTTGGCCCACTTTTAACCCCATCACCCATACTACCTCAACATAAAAAGTGCCATATTTTCTAAAATATATTAAATACAACCTTCAAATTCTATATTACTGTAATTTATATCATTTAAAATGTTTCATGCAAAAATTACAATAACACGCTCACTAATACGCCCACCTCCCATTGAAATGCAATAAAATAAAACAATATTTTTTTTTCATTCAATCAATTTTTTAAATTTCATGGTATTCTAATTTTTTCAATTTGTTTCTCATTCTAAATGAATTAATATAAGGATCTGATAATATTTGCAAATAGTGCATTACATCTTCATTCGTAGAAAAACGTGAATTTTTACGAGGATGGAATAGCCTACAGTTTCTATACTCCTTATTCATTGCTTCTTGCGCTTCTTCGGATAACATTGCTGTAGCAAAAAAACAAGTACACGAGTACACAAAATGTACATATGTTTGAGCAAAACAAAAACTGGTTTGGCTCAGCGGATGGAAAAAATGCCCAAAAACCAACAACAACCAAAAATTATGCTCACAATATTAGGCTGCTTATGAGCTTTGGACAACAAAAATAATTATAATGCAAGAGACTATTTTCTATTTTCCTTCCAGGCGACAAGCGGCACTACAATATAACAATTAAACTAACCACATTAGAAAGTGATCATAACACAACTTAGATAAGAACAATGTCTTGCACTATCAATTTAAATTAAAAATTATGCAACTATCTAACCCAAAGTCAATGACCTTCAACAAAATTATCTATCAAATTAATAACGTAAATTTATGTAAACAAGAATATTTTTATTAAAACATAAATGATCTTTAAAGCATAATTCTGAATAACTAACAAAAAACAAATGTAATTTATTACTATTCTCTTGCACAATAAGAGAATAGTAAACAATTAAAAAAATAAAAGTAACAAGTAAGGAAGGGCTAAGTTCGGGTGTCACCGAACATTTTATACTCTCGCATGGTAAAGTGATAATCGAGATTTCATAATACGTCATTTACATATTTTTCAAATACCGTATTTTTGTAAAGTTTTATTCCGCTATCATCATTGGTTCCTAATGTTTATACTCGTATTATACAAAGAAGGCATCAGATGGAATTCAAAATAGCTTTGGATTGGAAGAAGGCGTGGTTGTGAACCGATTTCACCCATATTTCGTACATGTCATCAGGGTGTTAAGAAAACATTATATACCGAATTCATTGAAATCGGTCTAGTAGCTCCTGAGATATGGTTCTTGGTCCATAAGTGGGCGGCGCCACGCCCATTTTCAATTTTTAAAAAAAGCCTGGGTGCAGCTTCCTTCTGCCACTTCTTCCGTAAAATTTAGTGTTTCTGACGCTTTTTGTTAGTCGGTTAACGCTCTTTTAGTGATTTTGAACATAACCTTTGTATGGGAGGTGGGCGTGGTTATTATCCGATTTCTTCCATTTTTGAACTGTATATGGAAATGCTTGAAGAAAACGACTCTGTAGAGTTTGGTTGACATAGCTATAATAGTTTCCGAGATATGTACAAAAAACTTAGTAGGGGGCGGGGCCACGCCCACTTTTCCAAAAAAATTACTTCCAAATATGTCCCTCCCTAATGCGATCCTTTGTGCCAAATTTCACTTTAATATCTTTATTTATGGCTTAGTTATGACACTTTATAGGTTTCCGCCATTTTGTGGGCGTGGCAGTGGGCCGATTTTGCCCATCTTCGAACTTAACCTTCTTATGGAGCCAAGGAATACGTGTACCAAGTTTCATCATGATATCTCAATTTTTACTCAAGTTACAGCTTGCACGGACGGACGGACAGACGGACGGACAGACGGACGGACGGACAGACAGACATCCGGATTTCGACTCTACTCGTCGCCCTGATCACTTGGTATATATAACCCTATATCTGACTCTTTTAGTTTTAGGACTTACAAACAACCGTTATGTGAACAAAACTATAATACTCTCGTTAGCAACATTGTTGTGAGAGTATAAAAAGTTGTAAACATGCTATTGCATGCTAACATACGTATAGCGACAGAATGTGCGCGTTACGTACTTTTTGTAGTTTTTTGTATGTTTAATGTGCTTTTGCAAACTTTTGCTATATGTCCTCTACTTTAAATTAAAGCTGAGATTTCAAACTTTCATTTGGTATAAGTCTGCACCTAGGGCGAGGGGCTGCTCTATATTTCCTAGGCCATTGAAAATGCAAAATATTCAATTTTTGCACCACAGTTCTGTTGATAAGAAAAAAAAAATTGTGTTTTTTTTTTTAAATTTATTTTTTCATTTACTCATTCTACAATAACTAAATTAATTAAAAAAATACTTGAAAGTTGCATTTATTATGTATTTTTATTTTAATAAGCTTTTGATTATTACATATTGAACTAACATATTTCAAGCGCGTTGGCATACCTCAACTTTGACTTGCTCTAGACCAAAAAGTAATGAAGTTATGAGGCTGAAATTTCAGGGAATTGTTACTCATAAATCTGTTAATATATTGTGAAAATTTCATTCAAATTGGACGACACGTCAAAAACCATTTTTTGCCGCGGTTACTATTGGGCTGTCTCACTGTGCGACGTCGACATCTGTTGCATTCAATACAGCTTGATCCTCCTCGTTATCTGAAGATGGCTCATTTAAAATGGCCATGATTTCACTAATTTTTATTGCTTTACGAATCGGCATTATCTTCACCAATTGATTTTATTGTACTACGCAAGTTCGAAATCTTTCTTTTTGCGATAACAAAAGCAAACAGAATCAATTCGGGGAACTCCCTCTTTAAATTTTACGTTACGATAGTCAGAGGGAGACAAGTATATGAGACGAAGAGGTTACATGCGGACAGGTGATGCCAGACTTAAAATGATAAAAGTATAAAATCCGAAAAAACTAAAGAAAGGGCCATTAAATATTTGATATTTTGAAGATATTTACATACTTGCCTTTTACTTTATAATAACAAAAATCATGCTTGAAAAAATTTTGTCCTACTTGACGATTTCTGGCCAGTGGTCGATTTTTCGACCACCAAAGAGTATGTAGTTTTAAAAGTTAAAAAACTTGTAATATTGAGGTGAGTTTCTTTTGATTGTTAAAAGTTGATCTCTTGTCTTCGTATACAATTAAAAATAAAAGCAATTTTTTTTGTTTTCCCAATTTTTTTAAATTAAACAAAAACACTTTAAAAAATTATTTTTTTTATGATTCTAACTGAAAAAAACTATCCTTTATGTTTTAATAAAATTCAGAATTTAATTTTTCTGAAAACAAATCATGAAAATAGCACTTAGCTTCAGAAATATGGACCTCCAAAGTTGACGGTCGAAAAATCGACCAGCGGCCGAATATGGGTTAAAGCTTAAAAAAAATGTAATTTTTCTCAAAATGTTACATTTCTTGTGAACGCTATTGCCACGACCCTGGTAGGGATAGAGGAGAGGTTGAGGGCTTTCCTGAAAGCCACAGGAGTGAACTAACTCGCAAAATGATTTTTATCCCTCTCGGCCTCATACGCCTCCAACTGTAGTGAAACAAAAGGGGGGACATGGTGAAAACCCATTTTCGCCTATTGCCACGCCCCCGGGCGAGCTATATATTTTCTAAAAGCTTTTTTGTGAACGCTATTGCCACGCCAAGCGTGAACAAGGCAGTCAATTTGATTTCAACCAAATCGAGAGGTAAGAAATTTCAAAAATGTATCTATATTGTACATATGTACATATATGAGCGTAAATAGAGGAAAGAACTTACCTATCACGACTGATATGTTCAAGGTAAAGGCAAAATTTTCCATGCAAAAATACAGTAAAATCCAGGCGACTTTCGTGTTAGCAATAGGTGGATCACAAATTTCAAAAACAGATATGGAATACGAACACTGGAAATATGTGTCGAAAAACTTGTGAATAATACTCAATCAGTTAACCTATTCTTACAAAACTTAACAATAAAATTACTGATTTAGGTTTGAACAAGGAGCAGATATGTATACAATGCGGATGAGTTTGGCCTCTTTTGGAAACTTTTGCCTGATATAACTCTTGTGCGCTCAAAAGAATTCTCGGCTCCGGGACATAAAATCAGTAAAAAGAAGAATAACTTTTCTTGCTTGTACGAATGCGTCTGGTGATCATTGAAATCATTGAACTAACGCGCACTTAAAAATTTTACGGATTTGCCTTTTGTCTACAAAGTTATGACCTTGGCTTTATTTGAAGAATATATTTATTTAAATGCCCATTTTAACATTTATGTATACTTTTTGATAAATCACTTACACTAGCATGTTGTATTGTATTGTATCCAATATATTATGAGCACACACTACTGCTTTAATTAAAATAAAAACACTTTATATACTGTGATTTTTTAACAATTTTATTTATAAATTAAATTTATATTTTATAAAGATTTTATAACAGTGGCGCTCAACGCAATAAAAATCCAAACACGCGTGTTTGACTGATAATTATGCTACTGCGAAAAATATCACACGCACACGAAAGCGGCTGAACACGCGCTATTAAAACGGATTTTAAGTTGCAGATTTTATATTAGTATATAAAATCGTCTTTTTGTATACATATATGCATACATTATTATTAAGTATAAAAAGTGGATTAAATACGCTCACTTGGTTACTTTAAGGGCTTTGTAGTTGTATATACATTAGGGTGTGTCATTCTGATGCAACCTTTTTTTCAACTGAAAAACAAGCTAAAAACTTTCGAAAATGTGAAAAAAGTCACTCAAAAGATCAGCTCCTAATATTAATATTAAGAGGTGCCTGTTTCAAATTTTCTATTTTTCATATAAATTACATGAAAAAAAATCTTTTTTTTTGTGGTGGTAATTGTGCGGAGGTTATTATATGTGCACGCAATGGCTGCCAGTAGGGATGGTAAACTCGATTCCGATTCTACTCGAGAATCGAGTTTTCGCGTAAAATAATCAATGAGGTGACAGAAACAAAAACAAAGTGTCATTATAAAATAAAGCAAAACAAAGTGCAGTGACGAACGGAAAAAAATACATACATATATACATATATAACAAACGAAACAAGGCAATAAAGACAGGGGAGCGCAGTGTGCTAAACTTAAAAAACAAAAAGTGCAGTGGACCAGGCACAGGAAAGGAAAGGAAGGTACCTATATACCTACAGTGGTGGTCTTATAATTATAAACGACTCTACTGTATATATTTTTCTAAATTTATTTAAAAAAATCAACAAAGTAACACATTTTATTTGAGTTTTACTTACAAAAAAAACAACAACATATCATCAGAAGTGACATTGTGTGACAAGGGGCAGGGGGGGTCAAAAGCTTTGTGACATCAAATTTCAAAATTTGTGATGTGCAAACGTGAAATTTATAGGTAAACAAAAAAATATTAAACACTTATAAACACAATCTTTGTTTTTTTAATACTTAAGTTGTAACGAAGGTTTTTACTGCCCCTGCTTCTTACAAGTATACATAACTTGTTGAGGTATACTCGCCGTGTCCAGGGTTCGTTACAATAAATTTGAAAACATTAGGGCTCTTCTGCGAAGCGTACTTTATTTTATTTTATATTATAATTTTAATTAAAGTTACAAAATTGTCTCGCGCATTGTAATGGCGTCGCACGAGGAAAGTGCTGTCAGGGTAACGATTCAGTGTGAATAGAGTTCTAATTAAACAGACATCAGAAGGTTATGGAGTCACAGGGAGTGATGACAACGACGCTAAGTTTGCTCCATTATTACTACAGATTAAAAATCTCCAAGCATCATCCCATCTGAAACAAGTTCCATATGACAGTTATAGCCCTAGCGTCGAGTCATACTTATTTAAAAGATCATGTCCAATCTCCAAGCATCATCCCATCTGAAACAAGTTCCATATGACAGTTATAGCCCTAGCGTCGAGTCATACTTATTTAAAAGATCATGTCCAATCTCCAAGCATCATCCCATCTGAAACAAGTTCCATATGACAGTTATAGCCCTAGCGTCGAGTCATACTTATTTAAAAGATCGTGTAGCATATGTGGCCTATATTTTTCTTCATATAAAGCCACCAATCAACACAATCAATCACATAAAAAATAAGATCAGTTACCTATCGCGAAAATTCGTCCTCAAAGAATTGCGGCTAGACGTGCCCGAGAGATTCTCTGTTTATGGATGGAAGAAGACGATGTTGATTCGAAAGATGTTCCTGACATCCAAATTCAGAACGAAAATGAAGTGCCTGATTTACCAGTAACAAATGATATAAAGGAGTGGGTCAAAAGTCCATGGACACAAGATGATAAAGTTTTGTATTTTTAATTAGCATAATTAAGTATATATTATTTCTTGACTAGTCATTCGTTGTCTCTGTACTATGTTGATTTTATTAAAGATTATTAAATAAATATAAGAATAAATAGAGTAACCTGTTTTTTTTTTTTAATTTTTGATAAATCCATAAAATTGGTAAACGTGTGACGTCACGACATGGGGGGGAGTTCAAAATGTGACAACTTGTGACAAGGACGGGGGGAGGGGTTAAAAAGTCCTTAAATTTGTGTGACGTAATTTATGGATGGCCCCTAATATACACATATGTATATCTACCTATATCTATGTATATAATGGGTTGTCAAAAAAGTCTTGCGGTATTTTTATTGATTTTTTTTTATTGAAATTGAAATGAATTTTTGATGACTCATGCCCAGCTCTTGACCGATGCTACGGCTGCTACTATGCCGGTCCCTTTCGACCAATTCAGCGATTTTATCGCAATTTTTGACGATAGGCCTTCCGGAGCGTGGCGCATCTTCGACCACTTCTACACCAGAACCAAAACGTTGAAACCATCGTTGTGCGGTGGAAATGGAAATTTTATTGGCGGCTTGAGATGCATTTTTGCCTTTATCGTAGTAGTACTGTAAAATATGCCCTATTTTATCTTTATTTTGCTCCATGTTTGCGACGCTATAACTCACGAACGACGTAAAAGAAACGACAATCATATAAGCTTTCCAAAAAGGTTTAGCATGACCCGATGCGACGAATAAAACAATACTAAGATATTTAACTTAAGGATTTTTGAATTGAAATACATATAAAAACAAGTAAAGAAGGCCTAAGTTCGGGTGTCACCGAACATTTTATACTCTCGCATGATAAAGTGATAATCGAGATTTTATTATCCGTCATTTACATATTTTTCAAATACCGTATTTGTGTAAAGTTTTATTCCGCTATCATCATTGGTTCCTAATGTATATATTATACAGAGAAGGCATCAGATGGAACTCAAAATAGCGTTATATTGGAAGAAGGCGTTATTGTAAACCGATTTTACCCATATTTCGTACATGTCATCAGGGTGTTAACAAAATATTATATGCCGAATTTCATTGAAATCCGTGGAGTAGTTCCTGAGATATGGTTTTTGGTCCATAAGTGGGCGACGCCACTCCCATTTTCAATAAAAAAAAAAAATCTGGGTGCAGCTTCCTTCTGCCATTTCTTCCGTAAAATTTAGTGCTTCTGACGTTTTTTATTAGTCGGTTAACACATTTTTAGTGATTTTCAACATAACCTTTGTAAGGGAGGTGGGCGTGATTTCTTCCATTTTTGAACTGTATATGGAAATGCCTGAAGTAAACGACTCTATAGAGTTTGGTTGACACAGCTACAGTAGTTTCCGAGATATGTACAAAAAACTTAGTAGGGGCGGGGGCACGCCTACTTTTCCAAAAAAAATTACGTCCAAATATGCCCGTCGCTAATGCGATCCTTTGTGCAAAATTTCACTTTAATATCTTTATTTATGGCTTAGTTATGACACTTTAGGGGTTTTCGGTTTTCGCCATTTTGTGGACGTGGCAGTAGGCCGATTTTGCCCATCTTCGAACCTAACCTTCTTATGGAACCAAGAAATACGTGTACCAAGTTTCATCATGATATCTCAATTTTTACTCAAGTTACAGCTTGCACGGAGGGACGGACGGACAGACAGACATCCGGATTTCAGCTCTACTCGTCACCCTGATCACTTCGGTTTATATAACCCTATATCTAACTCTTTTAGTCTTAGGACTTACAAACAACCGTTATGTGAACAAAACTATAATACTCTCCTTAGAAACTTTGTTGCGAGAGTATAAAAATTACAACAAGCGTAATTGAATGAAAGACGAGGTAAATGCAATTTTCTAAAAAAAGAAACCAACTTTCTAGGTCATTTATTAACCCCTGAAGGGATAAAGCCAAACCCAAATAAGGTGGAAAGGTGGCCATACGAAAATTAAAGTAAAGTAAATAAAATCTTTTCTAGGTGTCACAGGCTTCTATTGGAAATTCATCAAAGACTATTCTAAAATAGCTTACCCTATGGTTGCATATCTAAAAAAGAATGCAAAAATTAACGTATATAACCCAAGTTATATAACCGCCTTTGAAAAATTAAAAGGCATGATTACAAATCCTACCATTTTAAGATTACCAGTTTTTAACGAAAGATCTAAACTAATAACTGATGCAAGTAACTTTGCTATTGGAACAGTTCTCACTCAAGATGAGCATCCAGTTTCATACGCTTCGGGAACATTAAACAGTCACGAAAAAACTACTCAACTATAGAAAACGAGTTCTTAGCGATAGTGTGGATAGTAAAATATGTATTACAGACCTTATTTATACGGAAGGGAGTTCGATCTTAAAACAGATCATCAACCGCTTAAGTGGTTGCAGAAAAAAATTGTGGTAAGGATATAAATCCCGGGCTATAGCGTTGGTTAGTATAATTGGGGGAATATAATGCAAAAATCGATTATATAACTGGAAAAGAAAAAGCCGATTTCCTAAGCCGAATTGATCGTAACGAGATATATATGATTAATACCAAAAATTTGGGAATGACCGTTAAATAAATGTTAAAAATTAAGGAGAAGAAGCTGGAGAAGAGAAAAATCAAACAATTTCTATGGAAGTTCAAACCAACCATTCTCAGGAAGAATGCTCTTATAATCATTCTACAACTCTCAATACGGTTGTAAATCGTTTCAAACAACAGCTAATTTTGGTTGAATCAAAAGAATGCGAAGTAGTAAATATATTCAAAAACAAGAAAAAACGTTTACTTCGGCTGCACCGAAGCTAATATACCCTTCACAGGTGCATTTCTTTTAGTAACTATGTGTTCAGTTTGTATGGAAGCTATATGCTATAGTAATCATTCAGTTTGTATGGAAGCTATATGCTATAGTAATCTGATCTGAAGTAATCTGATTTTCGGAGATTACATTGTTGCCTTAGAAAATAATCTATACCAAATTTCGTGAATATATCTTGTCAAATGCAAAAGTTTTCCATACCAGCATTTGATTCCGATAATTCAGTTTGTAATACAACTATATGTTATAGTCAGCCGATCTGAAGAATTTCTTCCGATATTAAATTATTTCTATGAGCAATAACTTTCAGGAAGATATGTTGTCAAATCTGAAAGTTTTCCATACAAGAACTTGATTCCGATCGTTCAGTTTGTATGGCAGCTATATGTTATAGTGGTCCGATATCGGCAGTTCCGACAAATGAGCAGCTTCTTGAAGAGAAAATGATGTTTGCAAAATTTCAAAACGATATCTTAAAAACTGAAGGACTACTTCGTATATATACAGACAGACAGACAGACGGACATGGCTAAATCGACTCAGCTCAACATACTGATCATTTATATATATACTCTATAGGGTCTCCGACGCTTCCTTCTGGGTGTTACAAACTTAATATACCCTGTTCAGGGTATAATAAACGCGTTTTTATTGACAAAGGAGATATCAATAACTTTAACATAATCAATATGGTAAAAAGACATTTTAATAAGGAAAAGGTCGCTACATACTCCGAACTTGGAGAAAATGAATATAATGAGATTCAACAAATGTTTTTAAATACCTTTAAAAAAATCAAGATATTTCTTTTCTAAATTGTAGCCATTTTCCCAAAAAACATACACATATATATAGCATATTTCAAACAAAAGCATGTATGTAATATTCGTTTTTATACTCTCGCAACAAAGTTGCTAAGGAGAGTATAATAGTTTTTTTCACATAACGGTTGTTTGTAAGTCCTAAAACTAAAAGAGTCAGATAGGGGGTTATATATACCAAAGTGATCAGGGTGACGAGTAGAGTTGAAATCCGGATGTCTGTCTGTCCGTCCGTCCGTCCGTCCGTGCAAGCTGTAACTTGGATAAAAATTGAGATATCATGATGAAAATTGGTACACGTATTTCTTGGCTCCATAAAAAGGTTAGGTTCGAAGATGGGCAAAATCGGCCCACTGCTACGCCCACAAAATGGCGAAAACCGTAATTTTTTGGAAAAGTCGGCGTGGCCCCACCCCCTACTAAGTTTTCTGTACATATCTCGAAAACTACTATAGCTATGTCAACCAAACTCTATAGAGCCGTTTCCTTCAAGCATTTTCATAAACAGTTCAAAAAAGGTGCGTGGAGTCCCTACGCGCGGATGAAGTTATACTTCTTAGTGATGTTCCAAGAAATGCATATCATTTTGTATGAAAGAAAACTAGAAAACTTAAATTCACATTTCATAAATTTATTATAATTTATTATCTCCCCGTGCCTTTGCCAAAAGCTGGTCTTTTCGCGACGATGGCAAAAGCTAAAAATCATAAATTGCACAACTTTCTGGTGCTCCTCGCAAAAATCTGCGTCGATATGTATTCACGATCATACGTATACATACATACATATTTACGCATGCGCGTTCTACCTAAGAACGCATCATTTATGAAAAATGTTGTCGAAGCGTTATTCCCCACACATGCATCCATTTCCTACATTAAAAGAAACGAAGCTACGGAGCCACCTCTATTAGTCACAGAAGACGAACTATTGGCAATTGCGAAAAAAATCAAAAACTCTAAAGCGCCTGGAATAGATGGTATACCAAATAGAGCCCTTAAAGAAGCCATAACTCTTAGACCCAGTTGGATTATTAACATGTACAATGCGTGTATATTAGAA
Source organism: Bactrocera tryoni (assembly GCF_016617805.1). Lineage (NCBI taxonomy): Eukaryota > Metazoa > Arthropoda > Insecta > Diptera > Tephritidae > Bactrocera > Bactrocera tryoni. The sequence goes on along the minus strand of NW_024395837.1, from coordinate 95,299 downwards.
GAGGTGTTCCCCGATCCGTGGAAGATTCAACGCCTGGTTCTACTCCCAAAGCCAAAAAAGCCACCAGAAGAACCTTCATCATATCGACCCCTTTGCATGCTCGACACGATTGGGAATGTGTACGAAAGCATCGTAAGAAACCGCTTGGAACTAGCTATCCAAAAAGCCGGCGGATTATCAGAGAGACAATACGGCTTCATAAAAAAGAGATCCACTATTGACGCACTACGAGAAGTCGTCGATATTGCGAAATGTGCAGTAAGTGGCAAAAGATGGAAAGGTGGCACAAGTATTGTGCGCTGATTACCCTGGATGTCAAAAATGCGTTCAACTCAGCAAAATGGGCAGACATAATTAAAGCCCTGGATGAAATACGTGCCCCTGAGTACCTCATAAATATAATAACGAGCTATTTTAAAAACAGAAAGCTGATTTTTGAGACGGACGAAGGCACCAAGAGCTACTCTATCACAAGTGGAGTACCACAAGGCTCAGTGTTAGGCCCACTATTATGGAACCTTATGTATGACGGGGTGCTAAGAAGACAGCAACCAACAGACGTGAAACTAGTAGCTTATGCGGATGACCTCATGGTGGTAGCAGTCGCCAAACAATTAGCCGACCTGAGAAATAAATGTAATGAGTGCTTAAATAGTCTACGCCAATGGTTCTCATCTATGAGTCTGAAACTGGCGGAGGAAAAAACAGAAGTTTTACTGATAAGCACTAGGAAGATAGAAGAACGAATAGAGCTCACCATAGGGAATGCAAGATTACCTCGCAGCCTGGTGAAGTATCTAGGGGTAATACTAGATTCCAAATTAAAATTTAAAGAACACTTGGGTATACTTCCGCCAAGGCAAACAGAATTTATAATGCGCTATCGAGAATGATGACCAATAGAGGCTGTGTGCGTTCAGCCGGCGATTCTTAATAGCGATAGCAATGAGTTCCGTAATACTGTATGCGGCACCAGTATGGATACAGGCAATGGATATAAAAGCGTATGCAAAACAAATAATTGCAGTGCATAGGCTTTCTGCAATTCGGGTAATTAGTGCTTTCCGGACTATATCAACCGACGCTGCTGAAGTATTAGCCAGCATGCCGCCCATTGACATCCAGGGAGATGAACTCGAGCGTTTATATCAATTATCAACGCCTAAAACAGTATCGGTAAGGACAGAGGAGAGAAACAAGAGTACTAAAATGTGGCAGGAGCGGTGGAATTCCTCATCCAAAGGGCGCTGGACCCATCGACTTATACCGGACATCCACACGTGGATAGACAGACGACATGGGGACTTAGATTTCTATCTGACCCAAATACTTAGTGGACATGGATGCTTTAGAACCTACCTTTTCAGATTCCACAATGACATTAGTCCGAACTGTCCGACGTGTACAGAGCATATAGAAGACTCTGAACATGTATTATTTCATTGCCCTCGATTTTCGAATACAAGGGAACAGCTAAAAACCATACTCGGTGGTAGTTTTACGGTCGATAACTTGACCACACTCATGTGTCAGTCGACTGATAAATGGAAAGCTGTCAGCGAAGCGTCAGCGTTCATAATGACCAAACTGAGATCTTTTCAACAGACTAGGCGTCCGTCAGTCCGCGAAATAGAGGAGACTTGTCCCTCCCTCTTATCCCTCCCACGAAGTAATACCTAGCCGGTGGTTCCGTGGGAGAGTCCTGAGTTGGGAGTAGGTTAGGTTTAGCGGATTAAAGTTCCGCACATCGGCTTTCGATGCTTCCCCCTACTATAAAAAAAAAAAAAAAAAAAAAATATTTACGCATGATTGTAGGCGAAGCTGCTACATCGGCAAGGGGTGACAATCGGCGGCCATTACTTTACTTATGCCATAGAAATTCTATTGCTACGAATATGGATATGACAACGAAATAATGCAAATATGCATATTTCTAAAGGTCATTAATATCTTTAAAGAATTGAATGATCCTGAGAAGTATAGTCTTAACTTTTCAACAGCCAACGCAGAGCATTTCAACCAAAAAGAATTCATTCATTAAAATCACCACTCAGAAGTCGTTTTATCCGTTGTAAGCGAACGGTTTTCGAAGAAACATCATTTCTAATATGCCACAAGACAACATTAGAAATGAACTTCTTAAACCTCACGCTGTCAGATAAAACGATATACCTAGTCATCGCGGGTCGATTTCCAAAAAATGGACCAACGCAGGGTATTTCAACAAAAGGGCACATAAAATAGTTGAGAATTCGCAGAAATTAAAGACAAAGGAAAGAAAAAGGAGTATAACTTCAATAATGAACAAGCATACAAACATACATACGCGCAGCAGCAGCAAGGAAAGAGGTAACAATCGGCGATCCATTGTGTATTTCTTTCATGCATAACCAAACCATAATTAGGACAACGCTATACAAGTGTCAATGGTGGTCTAGGTGGTAAGCGCTTTAAAACTTACGACGAGCACCTAGGTACGTAGGTTCGAATCCCAACAGAATTGATTTTTTAATTGAATATGTCACCAACCAAAAATTGAAACATTGTTCTACAAAAACAACAACAGCATAAGCATGGCAGCATTGTGTTGTTGGTAGAAAAGCCGAGCTGTGCCGAAAGAAACGAACAAACGATCGCCGATTGTCACCGCTTCGCTTGCTGCTCGAACATCTTCGCAGACAAGGTTGCGTAGATTCATATTGAGCAAGGGGTTGCGTAGATTCATATTCAGCAAGGTTGCGTAGATTCATATTGAGCAAGGTTGCGCAACCTGAGTCTATCGCAACCTTTTCCGAACTCTAATAAGAAGTATAATTTCAAAAATGGAAGAAATCGGATAATAACCACGCCCACCTCCCATACAAAAGTTATGTTGAAAATCACTAAAAGTGCGTTAACCGACTAACAAAAAACGTCAGAAACACTAAATTTTACGGAAGAAATGGCAGGAGGAAGCTGCACCCAGGCTTTTTTTTTTTAAATTGAAACTGGGCGTGGCGTCGCCCACTCATGGACCAAAAACCATATCTCAGGAACTACTAATCTAATTAATTTTACAGCAAAATAAAAAAATATGTAAATGACGGATAATGAAATCTCGATTATCACTTTATCATGCAAGAGTATAAAATGTTCGGTGGCACCCGAACTTAGCCCTTCCTTACTTGTTTTATATGAAAAAGGATACTCGGTACTTGCAACATCTTTCTTGCCAAGGGACGTGCATACCAAATTTCATTACGATATATCAAATTTTACTCAAGTTACAGCTTGCACGGACAGACAGACAGTCATCCGAACTTCAGTTCGTTGTTTTCATTCTGAATATTTATATATTCTATGTACATAAATATAACACTATATTTATCTCTATTGATTTTTGGTGATACGTACAACCGTTGGGTGAACAAAATAATGTTCTCTGTAGCAACATGTTGCAAGAGTATAAAAATGTTGCGAAATAATTGAACATTCAATGTACGACGAAATCGGGAATGAATTACAATCAAATTTGGTATTTTTTTAAGTTAAATTAAATTTTACTTAGACCAACTCTATTCATTTTCAGCGCAAAACCATCACTATCAGAAGTTATAGGTAACGGAAATTGTTTGAAGTTCTCTAATAAAATTTTACATATTTTCAGTATTTAACTAAGGTAAATTCAATAATATAATATATGTTCAAATAATTTTTCTAAGATATATTACATATTGTGAGATGTATACAATATAAGGCCAACTGGAAGTGTGAAAATCTTTAAATACGTATGTGAGAGATAGCTGTCGGTTTTATCGGTTTTTGGCATTCTACATATTATTAGAAAAAGGGGATCTCTGAGTTTCATTAAGGTCCCTCACATACCATCAACAATACCTTATATAAGAAGTTGAATCAACTGAATGTATAAAAATGTTGATATTAGTTATTTGAGGGTTGAGCAAGTTTTCACCTGTTTTTATCCATTTTAGCCACCGATCATCTCGTCAGGAAAAAAAACACATGCGGTATAATTAAACTGGAAGTTCGAAAATATTCCAGATTCAATCCAGCTTTGCTGTGCAGGCATACTATTATCAGAAAGAGAATCCACCTAATTGAAATAATATATCTCACAGATTCACCGTTAAATACAGTAAAAAGTTAGCACCAGGCACTGAAGACTCCATATTTGGTAATTGGAGGGTTGAACAGGTATGGCCCAATTTTTACAATTCTTGAGATTGGGATTGTATACCTCCAAGGCACTATTTGTGCAAAGTTTTATTTAGGCTTGACTTGTATACGATTTCGTAAATTTTCAAAGTGTAATATAAAAATTTTACAGTTACGTTATATGCCGTATTCGATTGGAATTGGTCATTAGATGTGATTTCACCTAAATGAGAGCAATGCCACTCCCTTTACCAAATTTTGACAATGGGAACTATAAAACTGGCTTGTACTATCCCGAATGTAAAATTTAATGACACATATAGTTATAGATTTTTCGCACTTTTAGTTGCTTATAGTTAACAAGGAGGCTACTCCGATTTTCGAACCGCAGCACATAGGAGCATTTGGTCTCAAAAACCGAACAAAATTATTTAAAGTGATTTTATGAATGAAAAGGAATAAAAATGCATGATTGAATATAATAATGCAATATATTAAAATAAAACGAGTAAGGAAGGGCTAATTTCGGGAGTAACCGAATACTTTATGTTGAATATATTGGTTGTCAAAAATGTCTTGCGGTATTGTCGCTAGTTGGCGCTGAAAGCACGTAGCAGAAAACGTATAATATAGAGAAGGTTCAACTACGGACAAGCGTGTGAACTGTCAAGAGCCATGAATTTTCTATTAGTGGATTTCACCACTTTTGGCTCGGCAGGAGAAATTTTAACAGAAATGAGTGAACAGAGCTGAGAATTCAATGAAAATCATGCTCAGAAATATACATTTCTTTTACAGACGCCTGTTGGCCTTTTGGCTTATATTTTTATACTTTTACATGCTATCATATCAATTGATATGAATATAATTTTGCGAATTTTTGCGAATTCATGCAAAATTGATAACATTATTATTAAATCATGCTATTTTCATGGTAATATTTGTAGTTAATGGGCAAATGAGCTACTTTTTAAACATTCCTTATCTTTGATAATATTATATAATTTCGTATGCATGTCTATATGCTATACACATGAAATATTATCGTAATATCCTAAAAACATAATATATTACCATAATAATATATGAAATCATACCTCTTATCATTTAAAACTTTCATACACATCTATCCTGCAGATATGTATGTATGCAAGTACAAATCAATTTCAAATCAAGATATTATTTTTCAGTAATATAAAAAGCGCGCGCTTCTCTATATTTACGTACACACATACCCTGCCAACATTTGGAAGTGTCTTTTATCGGCAACGCCAAATACGTCACGCTTTAGTCACTTCCGTACGTTAAAATAAAGATAGTTGTCGCGTTCACGTGTCAAACGCCAAATGCGTCACTTTTAAGTCACTTCCAGACGTTATATTAAAGATTGTTGTCCCGTTATGCAAAAGATAAACAATGAACGCAATCACCGACGTTGAAGTCGCAGCGATGCAAAATGAAATTAGATGAAAACAACAGAATATAAAAAGAAGTTGTTGACATCTGGTTCATTGGTTTTGTGTCTTCTGCAGTTTGTGGTCAGTGCTAAAGTGTGATATTGTTTTTGGAACTAGAAAATTATTTGTTTCGTGGTGTTTTAATTTGAAATATTATTGAAAATATAATTAAAATGAGTGAATTGTCAGCAAAGGCTATTAAATTGATAAATAAAAGAGAAGCATCTAAATTAATATGCATTATTACATAACTAATACAAAAATAATAAAAACTTTGACGGAAGAAGTCGTTGCGTTAAAAACTGAAGTCAAGCAGCAAAGAAATATGCGTGAGAAGGATGATACGTCTCTAATACCTTCCTTACCTTTCATGGATGTCAAGGACTTTATTGATTTTGACACGAAGCTGCTGTTGAACGACAAAATAACATCTCAGCTGGTAGGTCGATTTTCTTATACTAAATGCCCATAATTATGAATAAATTTGTATATTTGGAACATATTTAATTTTAGAAAAATATCATATACAGAGTTGGAGGAAAGGATTTCCCTTCATTCCTAAGAATGGCATTGAAATCCATTATATCGGATGCTATGGCCGTTAATTTAACTTGGCGTGGAACTAATAAAAAGTAATATTTCACATAAAACTATAACTATAAAGAAATCAATTAATTCTATTTTCCTATAAATGCCTGTCATTCCAAATATTCGAACTCGACCGATATGGATATAAATAAAGTGTGTCAACAGCACATACTTCACGCCCGAGACAGAGTACAAAAAAAAACAAACAATTAATGAACTGAAAAATTTAAAAAATCGTATTTCTAATATTCACATGAATTAATTATTTTTTTTTTTTGTAATACATTTTTGAATTGAAATAAATATAAAAAATTTAAAAACGAAAATTTTAACTTCCACAAGTCACTAATACGTAACTTCCACAAGGCCCTAATACGTAACTTCTGAAAGTAACGTCCGCGGGGAACAACTTCTCAATAAGGAAGTGACTTCTATGATGAAAAAAATGTATCGCAGACGTTGAATTGTAACTTCTTGAAGTCACTTATAAGTGACTTTTGCGATAGAAAATGTTGGCAGGGTATGCCTGTATGTATGTTTGTGCGCAGACATTCTCACACAAATAATATATGTATGCGTACGCATGTAAATCAAAAAATACAAACATTCTTCTGGAAAAACAGTAATAGTGACAAAAATCATCATACATACTTACAATATGAGTACACATGTAAATATGTGCGTATGACATTCCCACACAAACAATGCATACACAACATATGTACATACTTACATGCGTTCACATGTGGATATGTCACCCGCAAAAATTACAAATATTGTTCTACAAAAACAACAATCGTTTGAAAAAGCATCAGAAACCAATATGGCAGCCAAATTGCCGACGTCAAAATTTTTAGTAATTACCCAACAACAAAATTTTCATTCATGAATGCAAACGTACTTTCAAAAAGCATATTCGATTCATTCATAAAAGTAGACGCCATTACATCTCCCCGAGCATGCCTTGCCGACAAGCGTCTTTGCGCGACGATTTCAAAAGCTAAAAATCATAAATTGAATATATTTCTGAAGTTGGAAATGGAAAAAGTCACAACCCCGCAAATATAAGTATTAAAAAATATTAGAATAAAATAGACAACATAGTTTATTTGTCGAATTTCAAGTCTAGAAATTTTTCAAAGAAAATATTCAATATTCTTCTGATTTTTGTGTACAGTCAATCCCGGTTAAGTAGTACTCCGCTTAAATGAAAATCATCCCTCTTAACTGCCTATGTCTTGTTGCATACTTTTTTCACCGAAGTGATGAACAACGACAAATTAAACAACTGAGTTGAAGGTTTAATCGATAATCCGCCTTCCGTTTTATTTTGTGCTTTCTTAAATACTAATATTTTGCTTTCTTGCAATAACTTAAAAATAAATGCTTGCGTAAAAATTCTTAGGAAATGTGTCTTATGCATTTTGCAAAGTAATACAGTTAATAAAGTTATTATAGATTTTGTTAACTGTTGCATTTTCGTTAGCGGAAATGCACTTGAATGAACAATAAATACAAATTATTAAAATTCTTCGGAGTTGTTGACTGTTGCATTTTCGTTAGTGGAATTAGTGGTACATTTTATTAACTGTTGCATTTTCGTTAGCGAAAATTCACTTGGACAAACAATTCTTTGGAAAACTCAATTAATAAATATTCGTATTCTTTGAATATAGTATTCTTTATAACACCCCCACCGTTAGTTTGAGGCTCCGACGAAATTATATTATCTTTGCCGGATTGTTTACAATTATAGTAGTTTCATTTTTTAATTGTACAGTTGGAATATATGTTTTTGTATTCTTAAAGAGGTATATAAAAATAATTAAGATACATATTGATATAATAATTGAGATATCTATACCAAAACTAAGTATTTTTGAGTTCTTATCTGTATATAGTATATTTTTCAGTGTTTCTTCGTATTCTATTTGCTTCAGATATAAAGATTCAATTTTTATGTCTGCTAGTGTTGTTTTACTATTGTCTTTAATTTTTGTAATTATATTAGGTAGAATAAACTTGTCTTGTATTTTTATTTTGACATTTGTAAAAGTCTTGTTTAACGCGTTTATTTCACAATTTTCGAATTTGATTAAGTAATTTCCTGAAATGTTTAATTTAGCTTTGTTGCAGTTATGGGATTGTGCTGTTAAAATGTTTAAGAATTAGTACTCCAGGAATTATTTCGCTTATCTCTTGTGTATTTAATATTTGCATTTTGCAATTAGCTTCTTCAAAGTTTAGTATTTTGTTTAAACAATCATCGTTAATTTTATAAGATTTCTTTTTATATTATCTTTAATATATGTGCTATAAATATTGCTTTCTGAATCTATGAGAACATTAGAGTGGCTAACCTTTATGGATGTATTATTTTTGTCAGAAATGGGTACGAATGTCACCATGGATAGTGAATCTTGCGAATATTGTGGTATAGAGAGAATTATTATAATATTACCTTCGTGAAGTGCTATGGCTACTTTAATATTAGTATAACTGTCGATGTCTGTGATTAATTCGAGTTCGGTTTGGCTGAGAATATCTGTGGGGATGATTCCCAGTTTCCCGGAGAAAATAATCTGTCCTATGTCGTCTACGTGATGCCGTAGGAGTGAGATGTCGTTGTTAATCTGGTATATGTGCTCTATAAATGTTATCTCGTCCTATATGGTTGAAATTTTATTCCCTATAACATTCTTGACTTTGTTTAAGTAGTCCCCGATAATGTTTTGCTGATAGTTTATGTGGTTAGTTATATTCTGGATTTGGGAGTTCATGACATTGTTTATATAGGTTAGTTTGTTCATTTCGTAAGTTAAGTTTTCATCGTTCGTATGTAGTAATTTAAGAGTTTTAGTTATTTGTTCTTCATCGTCACTGTCCATTGTACCTGCAATAATTTTTAGACCTTTTCCTATAATGTTTAAGAGAGCCCGTTTCCTTCGGAAATGTGGGTTAAGGTTTTCTATTTTTGCTCTTAATAGCATAAAGTTCTTATTTATTGTATTTATTAATTTTTTTGATTCGCTGCTGGATATCTTTAGGATGTCAATGTTGGTTTTGATTATTTCCATAGTTCGTTCGTATTCTGTGGTGTTAATTATGTGTAGCACTCTTATGTAGTGTTCAACAGTTTTAGTCTCTCCTGTTTTTATCGGTATGTATCCATTATTGTTCGATACGTCCTGTAGGTCGATGGTTTGAGTCTTGAATGTTGGGGTAAGTGTTGCCATCATTATGATCCATTTAATCATAAAAAAAATTACATTTATTTAAATGTAGCTTTGATTTTGGGGTTACTCTTGTCTTGGTATTTCTTCTTAGGTCTAACGTGAGCTTTATAATATTTATGTCCAGTTTCTGTTATCTGTAAGTGGTCATCATCTATTTTTTCAGCATTAATTTTCCTGTATTTTCTGTGGTGTTTACCCCCTCTTATCTCTCTAATGTAATTTGGTGCGCCTTCTAATTCTATATCCTTCCGGTTTTCATTTAACTTCTGAATGTACTTTTCTTTCTTTGAATTTATAAGATCAAAAAAAAAACCTATTATTCTTATCATTTTATCTTCTATACTTTCGTCTTTGTTTTCTTTATCGTGCCTTAACAAGCGTATGTGCTCATTGATTGTGTTGTGTAGTCTCTCAATGTCGGCGTAAGACGTATGGTTACTATTGAAGTATAGTGAATATCTATGTTCTCCTTTTTCAAAAATTCTTGCATCGGTATAGCTTTAAAGCCTAGTTCATTACCCACAACAATTTTATTTATTTTCCCATAAGTATTGATTATCAGCAAAAGTTTTGTTTTAAATTCTGTCCAACTCCTACCGTTTATTTGAAATGCTAACGCGAACTTCGAAAATTTATCAATTGCTGTCATAAAAAGTTTCTTACCTAAAGTATAAAATACGTCTATATGTAATGTTTCCAGAGGTTTGGATGGAGTTTCTGTAATTTTGTAAAGGATCTTCGGGGTTTCCTATCGTATTTTTTCAAGTTACAAATTTCACAGTTATTTATGAACTGAGTTATCCTTTGTTTTAATTTAGGATTGTAAATTCGCGTAATTAATTCTTTATATTATTCGTTTTTAATAATTTCAGTTAATCGATTTTCGTCTTCTATGTCTTCTCGTCATGAGTGTAGATCTAAGTACTTTAAAATTTGGGTTATTTGAAAATAGTTCTTCGTAAACAGTTTTAAACATAGTATAAAATTCGTCTCGATAAAAATAGCATTCAGTTGTGTTGAATTAAAATGATTCTTTAGTATTGTAATTACTGTTTCCATTTCCTTCATAGAAATTATTCTTCTTTTATTTTTAAAAACAGATTTATTTTTTATTCTTAATGATCCAGAGGTAGTTTTCATTATAACTATTACTTGATTTTTAAACATATTAATTGGTGAAGTAGTACTTTTTATCGTTCCCCCTGTCGCACTCTAGTGTATTAATGCTGGGTTCAATTTCAATCTCTTGACAAAGCGTCGGCATTATTATTCTTTATTCCTTTCTTTGTAATTAATATCATAATCGTATTCAGATAATCTTAATTCCACCTAACAAGTTTTGAATTTGGTTCCTTTATAGAAAAGAGCCATGTCAGTGGCTTGTGATCTGTCTCTATTATAAACTTACGACCAAAAAGGTAAATTAAAATATTTTGTAGCCCATACGATTGCCAATACATTCCTTTCTCTATTGTGCTATAATTTGTTTCATGCGTATTAAGGGTGCGACTGGCGTAGCATATTGGATGATTATCTTGCGAAAGTACCGCTCCCAAAGCGTAATTACGCGCGTCCGTTGTCAATGTAAATGTTTTAGAAAAGTCTGGGTATGTTAATATTGGATCATGTGTTAGTAGGGTCTTGAGGGTGTTAAAACTTTTTTCGTAGTCCGAGACATTTATATTTATCTGTGAATCTTTCTTAAGCACCTTAGTCATTGGTTTAGCTTAGTAGCCATAGTAGTCCTTTATGAACTTCCCAGTAGCTCTTGTGAGCCCTAAGAATTGCTTGATCTGTTTTGCTGTTTTGGGTAATGGGAAGTTACAACGCATTCATCTTTTTAGGATTGGGCTTGACTCCTTCCGTTGTAATATGTGCCCAAGGAACTTGTTTCTTTTTTAGAAATTCTGATTTATCTAGCTGGACTTTTAAATTTACTTCCTATAATTCTGCGAATATAAGTCTGTCCAGTGAGTTCATATGTTCCTGTAAGGATGTTTAAAATATGATTATATCGTCCAGGATACTAGGCAGATTTTGTTGATATAATCTTGGAGTAGATTATTCATCAATCTCTGGAACGTTGCAGGGCTGTTTTTAGTCCGAAAGGCATTCGCAGAAATTCATAGTGCCCTCCTTCGACACTAAATGCAGTTTTGTAGATGTCTTCTTCCTCTATCTCGATTTGGTGGAAACCCTTCGCCAGATCGAGTGTAGTGAAGTACTGGCTTCTTCCCAGTTTTTCAAGAATCTCGTCTATGTTCGGAATGGGAAACTTGTCATCGATCGTTACTTCGCTCAGTTTACGATAGTCGATTACAAGTCTCCACTTTGGTTTCCCGCTGGCATAGGCCTTCTTTGGCACGATCCAAATTGGGGCTGAGTAGGGAGAATTGCTATTCCTAATTATCCCGTGTTTTAACATTTCTTGGATTTGATCTGTGACTTCTTCCTTATGTACGTATGGGTACCTATATGACTTAGAAAATATAGGTATGTTGTTTGCAGTTCTAATTCTATGTTTTATTGCTGAAGTAAATGAAAGTCCTTCATTTTCCTGGTAAAAAATTATTTTCGATTATGTTAAAACTTTCGTGATCTACATTTTGCGTAGTCACCCGATTGGTTTCAGATAGTAAGTTTATCTTTGCTTCTTGATTTCTTACATTTAAAATTCCCTCTCTTACAATGTTTCCGCTGTTTTCTTCCTTATAATATACTAGGTCAGAGTCATCTGGTACTACTATCTTTCTTTCATTTAAGTTTTCGTTTTCGAAGTGCATAGGGAGTGTCTTGTTACCGATCTTTATTTCGTTCTTTTTATAATCGATACAGGCATTTAGTGGTCTCAATATATCGTTACCTATTAGACCGTCAAAAAAGTTATGAAATTTTATTATATAAAACTCTCTATTGGTTTATTAGTTCCAATGTCGCTAAATTCTTCGAACATGGGTACTATTGCCTTTTTGTCAACGTAAATTCGATGTTGGAGAGTTTTAATTAAAAGTGGACTAGTTGGATGAATTCTTTTGGGGTCGCAGATACCCGGATTTAAAATGGAGTTTGTTGCGCCTGTGTCTATTATAAGTCTTATAAAATCTATCTTTGGTTTTATTATTATAAATGGTAATTTATTCTTGAGGCTGATTCCTGAAAATTTTCAGCCACTTCTATTTTTCCTATGTCCATAGGTTCAGGTTGGTTTCTGAAATTTGGTCTCTGGAAGGATGGGTTTTGAGGACTAGGGTTTGCTTGTTGGTATGGCTGGGATTGTTGGTAATTTCTTCCGTTATTTTGGGGCGTTGGTTGGGAATTCCTTCTGTTGAATAGTTGTTGTGAATTCCCGTATTGGGTTCTATTCCTACTGTCCTTTTTATTGTATTGTGTATTGTTTCTATAGTCAGTATTTCTATTACTTGAATGAGTTTTAAATTCTGTGCTGTTGTTCACGTTATTGTTCCCTGTATGTGCGTACCCGGCTTGGAACAGTATGTCCATAGCATGTTCCAAATCTTCTGGGTTCCTACAGAAAAGGATTGATTTCATTGGTTCAGGAAGTTTGTTTTTAAAGATATTGAGGGCAGTGCGCTTGTTGTTCATCGCACTCTCTCTAGTTGCTTCGGTTTTTCCTAAAATGGTTACTAATTTGTTATTTAACCTGTGTAACCTGGTTTTCATGTCGTTGTAAAAATCTAAAGTGTTTGTTCTAAAGGTGACGCTTCGTAGTTCGTCAAAGAGTTCTTCGCAAGAACGTCTATCCCCGAAATTATTCTGTAGTATGTTTTTAATCTCTGTCCATGAGGTCGCGTGGCAGTTTATTTCTATTGCCTGTCTTGCTCTTCTTTTAGCTTTGATTTTATTAAGTCCGAAAAAACTAGTTGGGACAGTTCGTCATATGTTTGTAGGTGTGGGTGTATTCGGTTAATAAGTGTGGTGAATGTCTGCAGGTCTCTTGAGTCGCCACAGAATTCAGATAAGTTATTAAGATATTTTAAAGGGTTTATAGTAAGAATGTTTTGAGCTGGTACTGCCATTTTATTTCCCTTTTTTTTATAGGTTCGGGAGGAAGAAAAAAGAAATTATCTCTAATAATATGTTTTAAATAATGTTTATTTGCTTGGGTTTTTATCAAGGTTACTTTATGTAGGAACTCTTGCAACTTTTTGATTTCTTGTTTTCCAGACGAATATTTTAATTTTATTTCAATTTCTTACTCTATGCTAATTTTATCAGTTACATACAGTTAATAATAATAATATATAATATAGTTAATCGGATTCTCACTTTCTGATGTTGTTGTTGAATATTATATTGCTGTCTGCCTGGCTCTGTGTTGGGTTTGAAGTTGATCTGGATGTGTTTCCAAGGATGGAAAAAATATTGTCACTATGTTGAGTTTAAAGTTGATTAGGATGTGCAGTTGGTTTCTGACGAGTTGTTAATATGGCTATATCTTTATATTTCGGTTGTTGTCTGAAATTATCATCGATAAGAGTAAATCTTTTTTACCCCTTTCTTCACCCCTTTTTGTATTATTTTCGAAAAATTTGTATGTTTTAAAGGATTCGTTCTTCAATCTTATGAGGTTCAAATGTCACTCTCACTAAACTTTTTCGCAAAATTATATTGTGTGCTTAGAAGATTCGTTCTTCAATCTTATGAAGTTCAAATGTCACTTTCACTAAACGTTTTCGCAGAAATATTTTGTATGTTTTAAAGGATTCGTTCTTCAATCTTATCGAAGTTCAAATGTCACTTTCACTAAACGTTTTCGCAAAAATATTTTGTATGTTTTAAAGGATTCGTTGTTCTTTTTTTTTTTCTACCCGTTACGAATATAGAAATATTCAATATCCTTTCTTATGTAACTTGATTTTAAATTTTTCCTACCGACTGCGCCACTTTTTTCACCGAAGTGATGAACAACGACAAATTAAACAACTGAGTTGAAGGTTTAATCGATAATCCGCCTTCCGTTTTATTTTGTGCTTTCTTAAATACACTTGAATGAACAATAAATACAAATTATTAAAATTCTTCGGAGTTGTTGACTGTTGCATTTTCGTTAGTGGAATTAGTGGTACATTTTATTAACTGTTGCATTTTCGTTAGCGAAAATGCACTTGGACAAACAATTCTTTGGAAACCTCAATTAATAAATATTCGTATTCTTTGAAAATAGTATTCTTTATAACACTGCATCTCACGGTTTGTTTTTTGAAAAACATAGAAATTATTGTTTTAAGTACCACTCGCTTAAGTATACCTATCCGCACTCGCTTATGTATCATATTATATTTTTATTTTTGACAAACCACAAAAATCTGTATTTTTGATTGTGGCACATAACCGGGATTGACTGAATTTGTCAAGGAATGTGAAAAATATTTTGTAATTCTGAAATATTTTTACGCAGCTGCATCGATATGTATGCATGCTCACGCACAAACATACATATTTACGCTGGTTGCGGTGACAATCGGCGGCCATTCGTTTATTTTTTTCGGCACAGCTCATTGGTTGTCCGTGACAACGGAGTTTTTGTGTGAAACAATGGTTGTATATATTTACATACAAAGTTGTTTGTAGACAAAAGTACAAACATTATGCGAATGATTGTTTCAAATTTGTTTACATGAACACAAAATTACTTACATAAGTATGTGAATATGTGAACTTTATGCGTACGGTTTTTTAAAATCTGTTTACATGCACACATAATTATATGCAGATGACTTTTAAGATTTTATCAAAACGGGATTTTATCAAAAAAAAAATTTATCATTACGGGTATGGTTTTTTAAAAATCTGTTTATATGTATGTACATATACATAATTACATCCATATGCGAATATGTGCGACGGCTTGGTCTTTAAAATGTTATCAAAACCTCTAATGCCCAATATATGTATGTATGTACATGTATCTATGTACATACATATATTTATTTGAGGTAATAATGGAAATATGACTTTATTATAAATTCCAACAGATTTAATGGAATTTATCATTAAATAATAATATCATTATATAATAATAGAAAACTCAACCCCTCCAAAAAGAGGAACGTGATGACAATCGGCACGCCATGAACCTCCTCTATATTATACGTTCTCTGCACGTAGTTCGAGTTTTATTCGTCGCATCGGGTCATGCTATACCTTTTTGGAAAGCTTATTTCACGCGCTAACACGTGTTCGATTGATTGTCGTATCCTTTAAGTCGTTCGTGAGTTATAGCGTCGCATACATGGAGCAAAATAAAGAGAAAATACGGCATATTTTACAGTACTACTACAAATGCATCTCAAGCCGCCAATAACATTTGTGCAGTTTATGCACCCGATACAGTTTCCATTCCCACCGCACAACGATGGTTTCAACGTTTTCGTTCTGGTGTAGAGGTGGTCGAAGATGCGCCACGCTCCGGAAGGCCTGTCGTCGTAAATTGCGATAAAATCGCTGAATTGGTCGAAAGAGACCGGCATAGTAGCAGCCGTAGCATCGGTCAAGAGCTGGGCATGAGTCATCAAAAATTCATTTAAATTTCCATAAAAAAATAAAAAAATTCAATAGAAATACCGCAAGACGTATTTGACAACCCATTATTAAATACTTACCATGTTGTCCAGAATCCATGAAAAATATTTTCCAGAATTCACTTCACGCAACACAAAATATCACTTGCAATTTCGAGAACAATAAAGAGTTTCGCGAATAAGCACATGCGTTCTGAAAGAAATCTACATTATGTTGCTCAAACTTTCTTCCGTTCAAATAAAACACTTTAAACACCTTGTTTCTTCGAAGGTTACCCCAATAATGATTTTTATTTCGCAAACCAATTCCACACGAAGTCAAGCAAGTAAAATAAATTTGATGAGTCAGTAAAATTAAAACAATAATAATTGCACAAAAGTTGATAACAGGAAGTAAGTATTAATTACAATTTTTGCAAGTAAGATTTACAACTTTTGCAATGTTTTAAATAATAAAACAAATTTAATGACATGTTCTTACTATTCCATTGGTGTCTTATGAAGTCAAACAAGTAAAATAAATTTGATGAGTAAGTAAAAATTAAAACAACAACAATTGCACAAAAGTTGATAACAGGAAGTAAGTATTAATTACAGTTGTTGCAATGCCTCAAATAATAAAATAAATTTAATGATATGTTCTTATTATTCTATTGGTGCCTTCTGGGTTTTGGTGGGGGTTGACGTGACGATATAACTCCTCCCCCAGCGATGGCCACAACGAAGTTGGTGGAGACAGAGCGGCTTCAGTGGGCTTAGGATAATACCGAATTCTGCGGTTTTTCCATAACAGAGTTACACAAGTGATAGTTAAGGTGATGAGTATCAATGTTGTTATCGTTATTATGTTTCTCCTTTGAATTGCATCCTTTCTTAATCTCGTAATATCATTTTTGTTGATGAAACTGTAATCTTTGATCTTCTCTAGGCTTAAAGTCTCTGTTATTGTTGTTATTTGCACTTTCTCTAGATTTGGTGGTGCTACGAAGATTGTGTCCCAATGGACTGAAGGGTTGTCTTTATATGTTGTTCCCGCTATCGTGACGGAACAATTCGTGTAGTGGAGAAGGGAGGTTCCTTCAATTGTGAAGTTTTGCCCACAATCAAAGGTTATCGGTAGTCCTTTTACGTTGATAACCATTATATAATTATCTTCCGGTTGGAATATATTCGATGTGGGCCCCACATCGTTCACAGGACATATTGGCGTTTTATTATTCAAGATTCTAGCGATGCAAGTTGAATTATTGGTGCTTTCGAAGTCATTTGACCTCTTGCAGTAATACACGTTCTCAATTTTTGGGCATATCTCTGTTAAGTATTGGAGCTCGTGGTTATTGTAACTTACGTATGGTTTTGTTTTAATTACTTTCGTATTATTCATAGGAAGAGGAATGAGATGGAAAAGCGAATTCGTACTTTCAGCCAAATTTGGAAGTTTTTTATTAAAAATTAGGTTGCTATTATTATAATATGCTTGGAGTTCCAGAAGTTCGTAAAAGTGTCCGTCCGAAACTAAGTCAATATTCTGGGACTTAAAATGGTGTCTTATTTCATCCAATTCATCTGGATGAAGAATAAGCTTTGATACTATACCAAGTTTTGCGAGCATTACAGCTTCTATTATGTCAGAGATATGGTTCAATAATAAATCTATATTATAATCAAGTTGATTCATGTATTGGATTTCTAATAGCGCATTGTCTTCTTTTAGAATATGATTAGTTGTTTTTGTTGAGAGTTTTTCCAAAAATTGTGTAATGCTTTCCTGATTGTTATTCATATGCTCTGTCAAATTTTTAAATCTCTGTATCATTTGTATATTTTTGAATTTAATGTTGTATCCTGGAGTTCTTGTATTTGTTTATTTATAGTCATAGCGTCATTTGCGTCCATGTTCCCAGTTACATATTTTATTACAGAGCCTAAGCCGTTGAATAGTCCTCGTTTTGTACGTTTATATGGATTTAATGTCTGTAGTTTGTTTTCGAGTCCCTTAAGTTTCATCTTACAAATTTTAGCAGCATCTTTTAGAAGGCTATTTTTTTCAAATTTGTCTACGATAATAATTAATTTTGAAGTTTGCGAATTATAATTGTCCAAGTCTATTATATGAATGAAATTGAAATAACTTTCAATCGTTCTCGCGTGTCCAATCTTCAGGGCTATCATATTCTGGTCTTCGTCAAAATTTTGTATTTCCAAGACTTGTCCATAAGCAAAGGCTACTCTAAAGGTAAATAATTGTTTATTATTTTCGTGGTCTCAGTTTAATTTTTGATTTGTGTAATGTTTTGTCTTTAGTAGTTTGTAAAGTAACGTCATTATCTTTTAACACTTTATGTTTTGAGAATCGTGCAGTTATTTTGTTTCTCCTACATTCTTTTCTATATATATCCTCTTCTTTGTTCCTACGCTCTGGAGGTTTCCTAGATTTATTAAGACTACTAATATTTTTTAATTTAGCTTTCATAACATTTTCTTTAATTATGGGGTATAGTTTTTTTTTAAATTCATTTAACTTAACTAAAAATTCGTGTTTGTTGTCGTATTTTATGACTCTTGAGAAGTTATACGGTCTTCCAAAGAATAACTCATATAGTGTAAATTTTGTAGATGAATGGATTGTATTATTGTAAGTTATGAACGTCTCATCTAATATCTCTTCGTGATCTAATTCCAATTTCTTGAATTTTCTGGTTGTCATTATAATTCTGTATATTTCAGTTAGAGTTGAATGAAGTCGTTCTACTGGAGAGTTGCTACTGGATTGTTGGAATGATGTGAAGTGAAGTATAATTTCATATTGTATACAAAAATCTTTAAAAATGTTAGATGTAAATTCGGTATCCTGATCACGAACAATTTTCTTAGGTATTCCCGCAAGGATCATAAATGTTTTTAAAGCTTTAAGCACACAAACGCTTGTTCTTGATGGTAATGTATAGCCTGTCGCATATTTAGAAAATTTATCGATGATGGTCAGAATACATTTACTAGTTATAGTATATATGTATGTCAATGTGCAAAATTTGAAGAGGTTCGTTTGGTGTTTCTGTAACTTGGAATTCTAATTTTGGTGGATGTCTGTCATATTTGAGTGTATTGCAAATTTCACAATTATTTAAAGTTTTATTTATTATAGATTGCATAAGGGGAAAATAATATTGTCTCTTTAAGTATTCATAAATTTCGGTAATTCCTCTATGGTTCCTATTTTCATGACAGGTACGAATTAGTTCAACTTGCTTATCATTGTCAGTTACATCTGATAGGATTTTAGTGCATCGGACAATACGAAATTGTTTTCCATTTGAAAAGTATTTTGAGTATATCAGTTGAATAGTTCTGAAGGTTACCTGAGGGTATAAATTTTTTGAAAATCTGAACTATTGTGTCTTGAGAAAATTCTTTTTCTCTTATAGTTCTACGTTGTTTGTTTCTAAAGATGGTTTCAACAGTCATACTGGGTTTTTTGTCAGATCTTTCTAATAAAAGTTGCAAGTTGAGTTCATTTAAAGGTTTTTCTGAGATTGGTATGCCATCATTCACATTTTCTTTACATGAATGTATTGTAGACAGTTCTTCCGAATCACACAAATTTATATCAGCGGTTTTATCATGGTCTAATTTTATCCTGCTCAATGCATCTGCGTTACTGTTCAATTTTCCTTTTTTGTATACGATCTCGTAGTCATACTCTTCCAACTTCAGGCGCCATCTCACCAATTTCGAATTGGGCTCCTTGAGACTCATTAGTCATGTAAGTGGTCTGTGGTCAGTAATTATTTTAAATTTACGACCGAAGAGATATGGGCGGAAATATTGGGTTGCCCACACTATGGCTCAAAGCTCTTTCTCAATAGTGGAATAGTTAATCTCACTCTCAGAAAGAGTCCTACTTGCATAGCAAATAGGTTTGTCACTACCTGTGTGACCTTGAGAAAGGACTGCTCCAAGCGCAATGTTACTTGCGTCTGTTGTGAGTAAAAATGGCTTTGTGAAATCATGGTATTGCAGTATTGGATCGTTCATTAAAATGTTCTTGCATGTTTCGAAAGCTTCTAGGTATCTGGCGTTTAGTGTTATGCTTCTGCCCTTTTTAAGCATTCTGTCATTGGTTTTGCAAGTCTTGCCAGGTTCGGGATAAACTTCCTATAATAACTAAGTAGGCCTATGAACGATTTTATTTCACGATTAGTTCGTGGTATTGGAAATTTCTGGATGGCTTCTATTTTTGTCGGATCCGGTTCTATGCCTTCCGTCGTGACTACATGTCCTAAAAAAGCAATTTATTTTCGCATAAACTCTGATTTGTCCATCTGGACCTTAAAATTTGAACATCTTAACTTTAGAAAGACTTTTTCTATATTCTCAATATGTTCTTGGAGGGACGTCGAAAATATAATAATGTCATCTAAATACACTAGACAGCTGTTTCCAACTAAATCATTTAGGACATTATCTATGACCCTCTAGAAAGTTGAGGGTGCGTCTTTCAAGCCAAAAGGCATTCTTACGTATTCGTAGTGACCCCCTTCCACAGTAAAGGCTGTTTTTGATATGTCCCGTGGATCCATTTCAATTTGATGGAAGCCGCTTGCTAAGTCCAAAGTCGAAAAGTAAAGGCATTTGCCCAGTTTATCCAAGATCTCAGATATGTTCGGGAGTGGGTACCTGTCCGAGATGGTTTTCTCGTTCCACTTCCTATAGTCAATGACCAGTCTCCATTTCGTTTTCCCCGATGCGTCCTTCTTTTTTGGAACAATCCATACTGAAGAGCTCCATGGGGAAAAGCTCGGCTTAATAATCCCTTGCTCCAACATCTCTGATATCTGTCTTCGAACTTCCTCTTTGTGAACGAAAGGATACCTGTAAGACCTAGTATGAATAGGAATATCGTCCGTCGTCCTAATTCTGTGTTTTATTTCATTTGCAAACGTCAACCTCCTCATCCTCTCTATAAAAGATATCACTATATTTAGTACATAGTTTCAAAAGTTTATGCTTTTCTTCGCTATTCAGATGTTCCATTCGGAGTAAGTCAGATAAATTTGCAATTCTTTCACTGTTTGATTTGCAATGAATATTAAAGTTATTAAGTTCGACGAAGTTTTCTGAATCATATGGACTTGTTTTTAGGGGTTGCTCTAAGAAAATTGTTTGGTCATTTCCCGTGCGATTAACTACTTCTATTGTACTAAACCAGTCTTTCGCAAAATATATGCCTGGAGAAATAATTAAGCCGTTGTCCAAAGTTATTGTATTTACCATAATATCTCCTTCCTTAGAATCAACTGGCAGTTTTACGATTTGTTTCGAAGTTGCCTCTATTGTGAATTTATCAGAGGAAAAATTTGGTTTCATTTTAAGAGGTATTGTAATATTATTTGTAATTAGTATTTTATTTTCAAGACCGATTTTAGCTTTAATTTTTGTCAGAAAATCAAAGCCTAACAGTCCGTCAAAATAATCATGTAATTTAAAAACTAAGAATGTAAGAGTTCCTGTTTTCCTAATTTCTTTGAAAATAGGTAACTTGCTTGTCAATTATATATTTATGTAAGATGGTAGATATAGTTATTGGAATACATTTCTTGATATCTAAGGGATTTATAAATTCCGGGTTTATAAATGAAGAAGAAGCTCCGGTATCTATTAGGAATCTTAATTGTCTGCCAAATGGAGAGCTTATACTGATATAGGGTAAAATACTACCATGTTTATGGCAGTCTATATATCCTGTTTGTTTCTTGAGGCTAACTGTAAAAAATCCTGATTATCGTCAATATTGTAATTTTCATATTGGTCCAGGTTTATCTTGTTAGCGTGGTCAAGACATGGGACAGAGCTTTCATTTCGAAGACTTCTAAATTCGTTAATATTATTCATTTCATTCCTATTTGTTATCCTACTAAATTGAGTGCTTGGGCTAGTTTTAAATTTGTTTGTGCCCTTTTCAAATTTTGAAAATCCACTACCGGTATCGATAGATTCTGGTGGAGGCTGTGATTGTCTCCAACTTGTTTGTCTCGAAAAATTATCGAAGCGTTGGCTGGGTTTAAAATTTGAAAAATTCTCGCGATGTACTTGGGAATTTTGGAGTAACAAATTACGATTGTGATTGTTTGAATTTGGCTCAAAATTATTGTTATTAACATAGTAAGGTCTGGTTGAAAAATTAGAATATCTTTTAGGTTGGTAATAATTTTCTTGTCTTGGTGCATTATTTACAAAATTTTGTGGATATTTAGGATATGGATTATATTGGTAATTTGGTCTCCATTGAGGATATTTGGGTTTATTCAAATTGGACCTAATATAATGAATATTCTGTTCTCTGATGCAGTAGTCAAGGGCAATCGGCAATGATTCTGGTCTCATTGCTCTAATCGTAAATCCCATAGGTTCCCGTAAACCCGACAAAAATGAGTTTAGGCACATTTCAGAAAATAGATTTCTGTTTGCATTAATTACATTAGTGTCGGACTCATGGATAGATAAATTATTAGACAAGGCAGATTGGATTTCCATTATTTCGCTGTAATATTTTTCGATCGGTTTGCCGTATTATTTAAACAATGAAGATCTCTAATTAGGGATGTTTCTGTCCTTTTATCTGAATAGTGCGATATCAAGTTTCCTCTGATCTCATCCCAATTGAGGGATGTGCCATACATGTTTAAGACTTCGTTGGCTTGACCATCTATTTTATTTCTTATGGCCCTCAAGAGGATTAGTCCATGAGGAGTGTTATCTGCTCCACTAATGTAAAGGAGTATTTCTTCCACATTACTAATGAATTCGTGGAGCAATCTTGGATTACCACCAAATTTGGGTAGGTCCTTGATTGCATCTGGAATTCTAAGTGAATTAAAAATGTCGATATTATTCATGTTGTTACTATTAGTTGTCGTTTGAGTCCCTGATATACTTGGAACTTCTGTATTTGAAAGCATATTAAAATTTAATGTACTGTCCTCGGATATAACGGGTAGGCTTCTTGACTTAAAAATCTTAAAACTTTTAGGATATGGAAAATATCTAGATTTACTACTCATCAAAAATAATTTGTTTTATTTACGTAAGATAATTTGGTTCCGATTGATAGGAATTTGGAATCAAATAATGCCTACACAAAAATAATATGTAATTAATTTTTATTTAACTTTTTCTACTTTTCCACTTCTTCCTTTTCCTTTTTTAATTTTATTGATTTTGGCAATGTATGTTACATTTTCTTTTAAATTGTAAAGATTATATATATATATATACAACAATTTTTTTTTTAATGATCTTTCCTATCTTTCTTTTGAATTAATATATTTTATTTAAAATTTTTCTAATTTCATCTACTTTCACAATGTACATATGTTAACTTTTCTTCGAATTTTTTTTTTTTATTATTTACTTTTTTTTTTTGATCTCTCCAATCTTTCTTTTGAATTAATATATTCTTATTCCAAATTTTCTAATTTCATCTACTTTCGCAATATACATATGTATGTACATATGTTAACTTTTCTTCAAAAATTTTTTTTTTTTTTATTATTATTATTTTTTTATTTTATATATATAGTAACGTATTCTGCCATACATACAGTATTTTGCTTAATGCTCAAATACTCTAAGTGCGGCTACGACAAACAACACTCATAACAACATTTCCACAGAAAGAATTTAGATAGATGTGCTATGCAAAACTGCTTTGTTGGCAGTTTTGGTTCATATTTCAACAGAAGATTTAGTTTGGCAAAACTACACTTACAATAATATCTCAACAGAAAGAATTTTGATAGCTATAGCAAAACTGCTTTATTGGCAGTTTTTGGTTCATATTTGAATAGAAAATTTAGTTTCTTTCCTGCGGAGAATAAAATGGAAAACCAGTCTTAAGTCACCTCCCAATTAATAAAGAAGCTCTTAAGCTTTTTTTTAAAAAACAATTTTTGAGTTTTTATTTTTTTTTATGTGTATGGCATAGGGCCATAATACGTAAGTGGCGCAGTCGGTAGGATAACTTCAATGTTATCAGAAAAACCACGCTTATAGACGCCCACGCGACGGTTAATATCGTGCTAAGTTCTAACAGGATCTTCGACAATAATGCGACACCGTATAACGCAAAGTCTATTACGGCATAAATAAAACCTGAATAAAAATCAGGAAGACGCTACAGAATTCGGGAGAGGACGTAAATCCAAAAGGTTACCTCAATAAAACCACGAAAGTGCTGCAGTGCCACTAAATTAAGAATAAAACGAATAAAATTAAGAAATCAACAATTAAGAATTTTAAAACAAATAAAAGTTATTTCAACAAAGTAAAACAAATTAAAAATAAAACAAATAAAATTAAGAAATCAACAATTAAGAATTTCAACCAAGTGAAATAAATTAAGAAACAACATATAACAACAACAAATAAAACAAAATGCCAGACCATGAAGCAGCACCGTCGGCTCTCTCAGACAGCAACATGAGCCAGGTCGCATACCAGATTGCTAATGTCGAGAAGTTCGAAGGAGATCCAAACAGTTTGTACACCTTTATTAGCCGAATCGACTACATATTGGGACTTTATGTTACCGCAGACGCACGCCAACAGCAGATCCTCTTCGGACATATCAAGCGCGGTATCAGTGGAGATGTTATGCGCTGCATTGGAGTTAATGACATGAGAACTTGGGCAGATCTCAGACGACAGTTAATTCTAAACTACAAGCCCCAGACCCCGAACCACATCCTTCTAGAGGAATTTCGCAGGACCCCATATAAAGGCAATGTACGAGCATTTTTGGAGGAAGCAGAGAACCGCAGGCAAATACTAACCAGTAAGCTTGAATTAGAACAAAATTTTGAAGAAAAAACATTATACCTTAGATTAATTAAATCAAGCATTGAATCTCTAATAGATAAGTTGCCCCCGCACATTTATTTAAAAATCAGCAATCATAACATACCAGATTTGCGAACACTTATAAATCTCTTACAGGAAAAAGGCATTTATGAACAGCCTAATTATTCAAATACAAATTTTCAGAAACAAAACTCTTCTGATAAACCGAAAAAATTTCAAAACCATAACACCAATCAAATCAACTTTAATACCCAAAAATATCCAACACCTTTCCAACCAATTTATCATTCACCAATATCATACCCTACTTGGCGAATGCCACCATTTTATCAACAATCATATCAACACCCAATACCGAACTACCCTAAACCAAATTTCCAACCTTATCCAAATTATAATCCTCAAACAAACCAACAACCACCAAACACACCTCGAACTAACCCAATCAATAATCGACAAGCTACATTTGACCAGAACCGTTTTGGACAACAGTTCCAATACCAAAACCAACATCCATCAATTTCACATTCTGTTGTACCCAATCAACCTACTAAGCGAGTGAGACCATCCAATAGCGATCAGAGTAGGATGAGTATTGAAGAGTTAAGACATCAGGAGGAAGCTGCTTATCAGCAACAAATATCACTTTACTATCCGACTTATGACTATTCGAGTTATTATTCGGAACAACATGACCAAACAGACAACAGCAACCAGAATTTACCACAATTCCAACAGACCGATACTAACGATACAGATGAGGACACACAAGAACCAGATACCGAGCAAGCAGAAAATTTTCGGATACCAGCCCCGGAAGCCCCCAATATATAATAATAAAATACAAGTACACAATCTTAAAGTGCCTTATTGACACCGGTTCCACGATCAACATGATATCCCAGAACATATTCATTCTACCAGTTCAGAATACAACATGTCTGATTCACACCAGCAACGGACCGCTTATCTTAAATAAAAGCATAACCATACCATCAAAATTTTTGTTCCCAACCTCAGAGGAATTTTTACTGCACCCTTTTTCTGAGGATTACGATCTTTTGCTGGGAAGAAAGTTGTTAGCACGGGCAGAGGCCGTGATAAATTATCATAAGCAAGAGGTGACTCTTTACAATAAGAAATATCCATTGATAAACCACAACACAATACCGGAACAAAATCACTTCCAACACACACCTTACAATAAACTAAATCAGCAAGACAATTATACATCAACTCCAAATTTCTTAGGGCATGATGCACAATTCAGAAAATCAAGCCCATTCAGACTGGAACATCTTAATTTCGAGGAAAAACAAAAACTGTGCTCTCTTTTGCAGAGGTACCATCATATACAATATCATGAAGGCGACAAGTTGACTTTTACCAATCAAACCAAACATACTATCAATACCAAACACAATTTACCCATTTATTCTAAATCATACAGTTATCCTCAAGCCTACGAGCAAGAGGTGGAGAGTCAGGTAAAGGACATGTTGAATCAGGGAATAATACGAACAAGTAACTCGCCTTATAGTAGCCCCATCTGGGTAGTTCCAAAGAAACAAGACGCATCAGGCAAACAAAAATATAGAATTGTAATCGATTATCGAAAATTAAACGAAATAACAGTTAGTGACAGACATCCAATCCCAAATATGGACGAAATCTTGGGAAAGTTGGGAAGATGCAATTATTTCACCACTATTGATTTGGCCAAGGGTTTCCACCAAATTCAGATGGACCCGGAATCTATTTCAAAAACGGCCTTTTCCACTAAACACGGCCATTACGAGTATTTGCGTATGCCATTCGGACTTAAAAATGCGCCATCCACCTTTCAACGTTGCATGAATGACATTTTACGCCCACTTTTAAATAAACACTGTCTCGTATACTTAGGCGACATAATAGTGTTTTCAGCATCCCTCGACGAACATTTGAGGTCACTTGAGTTGGTTTTTAAAAAACTAGCCGAAGCTAACTTGAAGCTACAACTCGACAAATGTGAGTTTTTAAAACAAGAAACAAAATTTTTGGGACACATTCTGACAACAGAAGGCATAAAACCTAACCCCGAGAAAATTAAAGCCATACAAAAATACCCAATCCCCACAAAACCAAAGGAAATAAAAGCTTTCCTGGGACTTACAGGGTATTACCGCAAATTCATTCCGAATTTCGCAGATCCTATCCTTAAGGTACCCGATTTTTCGAAAAAATTTATTCTAACCACAGACGCTAGTAATCTTGCTTTGGGAGCGGTACTCTCACAAGACGGACATCCAATCAGCTACATTAGTCGAACTCTTAATGAACACGAAATCAATTACAGCACAATTGAAAAGGAACTTTTGGCAATTGTATGGGCCACAAAAACTTTTCGTCACTACCTACTGGGAAGACACTTTGAAATATCTAGTGATCACCAGCCTCTAAGCTGGTTATACCGCATGAAAGAGCCAAATTCAAAGCTAACCCGATGGAGGGTCAAACTGTCCGAGTACGATTTTGACATCAAATACATAAAAGGAAAAGAAAACCATGTGGCGGACGCTTTGTCTCGAGTAAAACTGGAGGAGACATATTTTAGTGAACAGACCCAGCACAGTGCAGAAGAAGACAACGGTGACTTGATTTTTATAACACAAAAACCAATTAACGTATTCAACAGACAAGTAATATTTTCTAAAGGCTCACCAAACATCAAAACTACAAAGTATTTCAAAAAACACATAACTGAAATCTTTTATGACACTATGACCGAAGAAAAAGCTAAAGAGTATTTGGTAAACTATTTTTGTGGTAAGAGTAGCGCGTAGTATATCGAAAGGGACGCAGATTTCGAAATCATTCAAACCGCACACAGGGAGATCATAAACAAGAATTATACAAAAATTCTTCGCAGCCTGATTTTGTTGAAAACTTACGCAGAATTCAAGGAACTGGTCCTGACTACTCATGAAAAGCTTCTACACCCTGGAATTCAGAAAACCACTAAACTTTTCGGTGAAACTTACTATTTCCCTAACAATCAATTACTTATCCAAAACATTATAAATAAATGCCACACTTGCAATTTAGCAAAGACAGAACACCGTAACACAAACATGCCAATGAAAACTACACCTAAACCAGAACATTGCCGCGATAAATTCATGATAGATATTTATTCATCCGAAGGCAAACATTATTTGAGCTGCATGGACATTTATTCGAAGTTCGCTACATTGAAACAGATAAGGACGAAGAACTGGATGGAATGTAAAAATGCACTTATGCGCATATTTAACCAACTGGGCAAGCCCAGACTATTGAAGGCAGACAGAGACGGCGCATTTTGCAGCCTGGCACTTAAACGATGGCTTGAGAGTGAGAAGGTTGATTTACAGCTCAACACGACAAAGACAGGGATAGCAGACATAGAAAGACTACATAAAACAATTAATGAAAAGATCCGCATAATTAATACATCTGACAATGACGAAGCCAAGTTGAGCAAGATGGAAACAATTCTTTACATATACAATCACAAAACCAAACATGACACCACTGGTCGAACCCCGGCACACATATTTCTTTACGATGGCCACCCAATACTTGACACTCAGGAAAACAAAGAAAATAAGATAAACAAAATTAACATCGACAGACAAGAATATGAAGTTGACACCAGATACAGAAAGGGCCTTACAGAAAGGCAAATTAGAAAATCCATTTAAACCAAACAAAATTGTAGAACAAACAGACGCTGATCATTACAAGATCACTAACAGAAACAGAGTTACCCATTATTACAAAACACAATTTAAAAAACGTAAGAAAATTAATCAGATCCCAACTCCACAGGTACTTGGTGCACAGTAGCATTGTTGCTCATTTTGACTGGCACAGGCCACACACAACAAATCCAAATAAATGACATTACCACCAGCTACGGATATCTCCTTTTTTCGGACCAAGCAATCCAGATACCATCATTCTTTAAACACCATTGCTTAACCATCAACTTGACAAAAATAAACCAGGTAACAGATTACTTTGAAGAGAAGCTGCGTGGCGGTTACCATGCACCACAAATCAAATTTTTATACAATAAACTAAGAAGAGAATTGAATGGGATAAACTTACACCACAAGAGCAGGGAGAAGCGTGGACTTTTTAACATTGTTGGCTCATCTTTGAGATACCTTTTTGGAACACTTGACGAGAACGATCGCTCAGAGATACAAAAAAAATTAGAGGCAAGGACGCACGACTCGGTGGGGGTACATGAATTAAACGACGCTATACAACTAATAAACACTGGAATGCAAAACATGGAAAACACTATAAACACTCAGAACAAAATTAACGCCCTTTTATACGAATTAATGCAATTTTTGGAATACATAGAAGACATAGAAATGGGAATGCAACTCTCTAAACTAGGACTGTTTAACCCCAAACTATTGAATTATGACAAACTCGAAAACGTTGACAGCCAAAATATTTTAAGCATTAAAACATCCACTTGGATAAATTACAATGATAATCAATTATTAATTATATCGCACATACCTACTAACTATTTACTAACAAACACACTTAAAATAATCCCCTACCCAGACCCCAACGGCTATCAGCTAGAATATACAGACACGCAATCCTACTTTGAAAGAATGAATAAAGTCTATAATAATGAAAACAAAGAAATAAACAACGAATGCGTCACCAATATTATCAAACGTTTAAATCCAATTTGTAACTTCAAGCCCATAATCCATGTGATCCTAAGTGAAAACCTTTTAAGTCCAGAAATAGACTTAACCCCATTATATACACCGATAAACATAAAAAAAATCAAAACTGTACAACACAATGATATTGTCGAACTCATTTCACAAAACAACACTACACTTTATATACTGATAACACTGTCCAACAAATGAAGACTTTTTGAATGGAACAGAATAGCGACTCCATAATTCTGAAAGGGTATGTTGAGTAGATCATTTTTGTAGAAAAAACTTATGGTCCAGCACGTCTGAGTTTTTTTTTACAGTGGGTCAAAGTCTTCATTTTTTGGTCGAAGGGAGCATTATACTATATGAAACAAGTAAGGAAGGGCTAAGTTCGGGTGTCACCGAACATTTTATACCCTCGCATGGTAAAGTGATAATCGAGATTTCATAATACGTCATTTACATATTTTTCAAATACCGTATTTTTGTAAAGTTTTATTCCGCTATCATCATTGGTTCCTAATGTTTATACTCGTCTTATACAGAGAAGGCATCAGATGGAATTCAAAATAGCGTTATATTGGAAGAAGGCGTGGTTGTTAACCGATTTCACCTATATTTCGTACATGTCATCAGGGTGTTAAGAAAATATTATATACCGAATTTCATTGAAATCGGTCTAGTAGTTCCCGAGATATGGTTTTTGGTCCATAAGTGGGCGAGGCCACGCCCATTTTCAATTTTTAAAAAAGCCTGGGAGCAGCTTCCTTCTGCCACTTCTTCCGTAAAATTTAGTGTTTCTGACGTTTTTTGTTAGTCCGTTAACGCACTTTTAGTGATTTTGAACATAACCTTTGTATGGGAGGTGGGCGTGGATATTATTCGATTTCTTCCATTTTTGAAGTGTATATGGAAATGCCTGAAGGAAAGCGACTCTGTAGACTTTGGTTGACATAGCTATAGTAGTTTCCGAGATATGTACAAAAAACTTAGTAGGGGCGGGGCCACGCCCACTTTTCCAAAACAATTGCGTCCAAATATGCCCCTCCCTAATGCGATCCTTTGTGCAAAATTTCACTTCAATATCTTAATTTATGGCTTAGTTATGACACTTTATAGGTTTTCGGTTTCCGCCATTTTGTGGGCGTGGCAGTGGGCTGATTTTGCCCATCTTCGAACTTAACCTTCTTATGGAGCCAAGGAATACGTGTACCAAGTTTCATCATGATATCTCAATTTTTACTCAAGTTACAGCTTGCACGGACGGACGGACAGACGGACGGACGGACAGACAGACATCCGGATTTCGACTCTACTCGTCGCCCTGATCACTTTGGTATATATAACCCTATATCTGACTCTTTTAGTTTTAGGACTTACAAACAACCGTTATGTGAACAAAACTATAATACTCTCGTTAGCAACATTGTTGCGAGAGTATAAAAATGTTGTAAGTTAATGTCTGAGAGAATTCTTATGGTCAGAGTTGTATTGTGGAATTGTATGAGGATTATTTTTGTGGAAGATCTTAACCCTCTAACTGGTTTCTTTATGGGTCAATTTGACCCTTTTTTCGAGAAAATCTAAAAATATCCTTTAAAAAAGGACATTTAAGGATTAAAATATTCTACGAAAATGTTTGGCGGAAAATTTCAGTGGGGGTCACCAAAGACACCATTGTTGTAAATAAAGCTCTTTACGATTGATAAAAAATTACACGCCAACATATACAAAGTAGGTGAAAACGTCGTCAAGTTCGGCCGGGCCAAACACTGACTTCTCGCGTCTAGTCGGCTGTGACTTACAAATCAGGTGTGATAAAATTAAGCATAATTGACTTACTAAGCAGTACATATCGGGTGTGATTTTTACAAAAATTAATATAAAAAGAACAATTAAAGCTTAAATAAGCATGGCGGATTCTGTTTGCAAATTAAGAGATTGGTTTTGTTTTATTTGTGGACATTTTACGCACCTTCAAAGCAGAAGAAAGATATTCCCTACAATTGAAGAACCATATTTTCTTTTCTTTGGAATACGATTTTTATGTGAAGCTTGGATACCAAAAACTGTATGTACTACTTGCGAAAGTGGTCTTTTGACCTTGTACAAAGGCGGTACTAAGGTGCTGCCATTTTCTGCGCCTATTGTATGGATTGAACCTGAAAATCACAAATCAGATACATGCTATTTCTGCGTAAATTACAAATTTGGTAGAAGCCAAAGGCACTACGCGATAATGACATACGAAGCAACAAATAATGTCATTTTACCAGAAGTGCGCTGTGAAGGTGTTCCGGTGCCTCAACCGCCTAAACATACATTTTCGGCCAATATGACTTACGCCAATACAGAAATAACAGCGGCGGTTGAAAACATATCAGATATAAGCTACTTGCCTCCTGGTGGTTTAAACATATGTCCTAATTTGATAGACCAAGCTTATTTTGAAGATCTTGTAAAAGATTTAGGACTAACAAAAGAGAAAGCTGAAATATTATGTTCCAGATTGAAAAACAGGAATTTGATAAAAGCCAATGTAAAAGTTACATCGCCAAGAAAAAGACACGCCGATTTGGAAAGTTATTTTAAAAAATCAGAAGAACTTGTATACTGTTGCAGTATTGAAGAGGTTCTAAGATATCTAAAGCTTCCACTGGACTCTTCCGCTTGGCGACTATTTATAGATAGTTCGAAACACAGCTTAAAAGCAGTTTTACTGCACAATGGAAATCAGCATCCATCAATACCGGTTGCGTATTCCACAAAAAAGGATGAAACATACGCAAATATTTCAAATCTCTTAAATAAAATTGAATACTATAAATATAAATGGGAAGTATGCGCAGACTTCAAAATGATTGCAATATTGACTGGAATACAAACAGGATACACAAAATATATGTGCTTTCTTTGTAAATGGGATTCACGTGCTACCAGCAGCCATTATCATATTAAATATTTCGAAGAACGTAAAGAAAATATTATTGGTGACTTAAATGTAATCCATGAATCTCTTGTCCCAAAAGATAAGGTCATACTTCCACCGCTGCATATTAAGTTGGGTGTGGTGAAAAATTTTATTAAAAGCTTAAATACACAAGGATATGCTTTCAAACGCATTCAAACAATTTTCCCCAGATTATCTGCAGCAAAATTAAAAGAAGGTAAAATACGGTTTTAAGAAATAATTTATTTCATTTAATGTAAACTACCTTTTCTAGGAATGCTCGTTGGACCCGATATAAGAAAATTATTACAAGATGAAGAATTTTATGGTCATCTGTCGGATATGCAAAAGACAGCACTTTATGCAGCTGGTTATATCAGAATTCCTTGGAAACTCAAAAGCACAAAACTATGCAGAAAATATTGAAAGCATGCTAATCGGTTTTAACAATATTGGCGTTAAGATGTCACTAAAGCTGCATTTTCTGCACTCTCATCTCAATTTTTTTAAAGAAAACCTTGGAGCGGTTTCAGATGAACACGGTGAAAGGTTTCATCAGGATTTAAAGGTATTGGAAGAAAGATTCAAAGGGAAATCCCAAAGTGTAATGCTTGCTGAATACGTATCGTATCACGTCAAGCTAAATACAGGAAAGCATATTAAGTTTAATCTTTAATCCATTGTCCTACTACTGCTGAAGCAAAAAAATAAATATGTACATACTATAATAAACCACTATTAAAACAAAATTATAATTTTTTTATCAATCGTAAAGAGCTTTATTTACAACAATGGTGTCTTTGGTGACCCCCACTGAAATTTTCCGCCAAACATTTTCGTAGAATATTTTAATCCTTAAATGTCCTTTTTTAAAGGATATTTTTTGATTTTCTCGAAAAAAGGGTCAAATTGACCCCTAATGAAACGAGTTAGAGGGTTAAGATCTTCCACAAAAATAATCCTCATACAATTCCACAATACAACTCTTACCATAAGAATTCTCTCAGACATTAACATTAAAAAATGAAAAGTTTGACCCACTGTAAAAAAAAACTCAGACGTGCTGGACCATAAGTTTGTTCTACAAAAATGATCTACTCAACATACCCTTTCAGAATTATAGGGTCGCTATTCTGTTCCAAAAATGCTGTTGGACAGTGTAATTATTAAAACCACCGCATTTATTTTATTATTTTTATACTCAAAATATGTTACTCAAAATCCATTTGTAAAGCTATATGCAAAATTAAGAAAACAAAATCAGAACATACCGCAGGAAATTGAATTAGGTGAGGCACCATTGCCCACATTGTACCCATCTATCCCAGCCCAAGTATAGGCTTCTCTTTAAGGGAAGGGCAGTGACGTATTCTGCCATACATACAGTATTTTGCTTAATGCTCAAATACTCTAAGTGCGGCTACGACAAAAACAACACTCACAACAACATTTCCACAGAAAGAATTTAGATAGCTATGCTATGCAAAACTGCTTTGTTGGCAGTTTTGGTTCATATTTCAACAGAAGATTTAGTTTGGCAAAACTACACTTACAATAATATCTCAACAGAAAGAATTTTGATAGCTATAGCAAAACAGCTTTATTGGCAGTTTTCGGTTCATATTTGAATAGAAAATTTAGTTTCTTTCCTGCGGAGAATAAAATTGAAAATCAGTCTTAAGTCACCTCCCAATTAATAAAGAAGCTCTTAAGCTTTTTTTTAAAAAAACAATTTTTGAGTTTTTATTTTTTTATTTTTTTTATGTGTATGGCATAGGGCCATAATACGTAAGTATATATGTAATTCAATAACCGCTCATTTACTTACAGAGCCCCTATGAGAATGGTATGCATGAGGGGTGTAGGTCCTTTTTTCCAACGGTTCACTTATCTCCTTGTGGCCTTATACCAATGTGCTCTTGGTATTTGTTTTCCGTCCGATATTCTCTCGAATTTAGAACAGGCGGCCCCTTATGTGGTCCAAGGATTCACAAAGTTTTATTTCGTTAGCACTCTTAGTTTCGACTCGAACCGTTGGCTTTTCGACTGCGCCAGTTATGTTGCTCAAACTTTCTTCCGTTCAAATAAAACACTTTAAACACCTTGTTTCTTCGAAGGTTACCCCAATAATGATTTTTATTTCGCAAACCAATTCCACACGAAGTCAAGCAAGTAAAATAAATTT
The DNA here is from genome assembly GCF_016617805.1 of Bactrocera tryoni. Classification (NCBI taxonomy): domain Eukaryota; kingdom Metazoa; phylum Arthropoda; class Insecta; order Diptera; family Tephritidae; genus Bactrocera; species Bactrocera tryoni. The sequence continues at coordinate 60,600 of NW_024395837.1, read as the reverse complement.
GATGAGTCAGTAAAATTAAAACAATAATAATTGCACAAAAGTTGATAACAGGAAGTAAGTATTAATTACAATTTTTGCAAGTAAGTATTTACAACTTTTGCAATGTTTTAAATAATAAAACAAATTTAATGACATGTTCTTACTATTCCATTGGTGTCTTATGAAGTCAAGCAAGTAAAATAAATTTGATGAGTCAGTAAAAATTAAAACAACAACAATTGCACAAAAGTTGATAACAGGAAGTAAGTATTAATTACAATTTTTGCAAGTAAGTATTTACAACTTTTGCAATGTTTTAAATAATAAAACAAATTTAATGACATGTTCTTACTATTCCATTGGTGTCTTATGAAGTCAAGCAAGTAAAATAAATTTGATGAGTCAGTAAAAATTAAAACAACAACAATAGCACAAAAGTTGATAACAGGAAGTAAGTGTTATTTATAGTTGTTGCAATGCCTCAAATAATAAAATAAATTTAATGATATGTTCTTATTATTCTATTGGTGCCTTTTGGGTTTTGGTGGGTGTTGATGTGACGATATAACTCGGGTGTAGGTTCCGACTACTTGTGTGCCAATATAGCGGGCTGAAGGTCATTCATTTTATCGGTTCATTGTAGAACGTTACCTAAGTACTAAAAAATCAATTTTGAGTAGCATCGCTGATGTTTGTAATTTTCATTTTGTCCGGTTTTTGATATTGCGGTTGTGCCAAACTACAGTTTTGTATCTAAATTTGCGGCTTAGTTGAGTGAGCGTTGCAGTGGTTCGACTATGTCCATCTACGAATTCGACCAAGGAACAGGTGTACGAAGTTTCATGACTATATACAGTGACTCACATGAACATGATGATGATAAAAAACTCGTAAATGGTTTGATATTTTCGAAATATTTTATGTTTTTTTTACAGATATAATATGAAAGAATAAAACACAAGTAATATTTCATTTTTATGAATTCACTTTTTTGCGCACGTCCGAACACTTCGAGCGAAAGTCTCAAAATTGATCACGCTTGCCTTCTGCGCATTGTTCAAATTTTACTTTACCGCTTATTTTGGTGGCGACGTAAAACATATAGATAACGGTACATCAAACGCCAAGCAACATAAGTATTCAGTCGGATTTGTGTTTGATTGCATATGCAAGACGGAATGAAAAAAGAAATGAATAGTCAACTGAAGCGTGATCAATTTTGTGAGTCACTGCATATACAATAACCTTTATCTATCTCGATTAGTTTTGGGATAACAAAACCGTTACACTGTATTTAAATGTAGCCAAATATTTAGATTCCTGGGGTCTGACAGAAGTAGAATACTGCAGAAAAAGCCTAGAGCAGTGCACCAGGGAAACAATGGAATATCTCTTGTGCACTTGTCCCGAATTGGCAAGATTATGCTGTAAAGATCTGTGGCCCCCACAGTATGATACACTGGAGGAGGAATCGATTATGAGGTCGCAGAAACTGTAAAAATTCGCGTCAAGGGCAGACAACCCAAAGAATAACTACTCCACTTGGACTTAGCAACTGAACTCCATCTAGCATCACAAAGAACCAAACTGGTCTATATATGGCTTATGTGGGCCCACCAGATTAATCAAACTTATAGCTGAGATTTTCTCGAAGGACTTTTTTTTTCTTAAGCCGAGAAGTGTTTGGTTCTTGTGTACATTATTTGTAACTTTTTTAAGAACACATTTAGGCGTCGAAAATTAATAAAACACGACAAGTCTTTGGTTTCGCCCAGTTACAGATACTTCAAGATATTGTATATTGGTTTCATAAAGTTTGGTTAATTTTTCGAGGCATGCTTTAGTTTAATGTTAAAAGTAGATGAAATCCGTCCGTTTTTCTTATAGCATTAGTTCCTTAGTATGGTGATATGAGATTCCCACTGCATTTATATAGATATACATATATTTTTTTATTAAAAGGTAATAAAGTGATGGTTTTACATTTCATTTAAATTGCAACTAGTGATAAATGTAAACTAACAAGCTTTTTTCTTTTTTAAACTAAACTTAATAACTTAGTGTTATGATATTTGTTATTTTCTTAGAGTCTTCTCATGAAACGTTATTCTGTTCAGTTTGCGGCTGCTATTGCTAGTCTCTCCTAGTTGTCGGTCGTCAGTGCTTACATGATTCTGTAAACTTTTTGTATGTTTCGAAGCCGTTTCCCGAATGACTTCCTGAACCATTTTTAAATGAATATCACAATGCAGAGCCGAATTGCGTATGTACCACGTGGCATTTAAAATTTTTCGCAGAACTTTGTTTTGGAATCTTTCCACCGTTTCGATATATAATTTAATGTATATTTTGGTTTATAGTTTTAAACCTTCTAAGTTTGTGATCATACTTGTAGAATTTCTGTTGGAGGAGAAGATTCTCCTTGAGGTAGAATGATGAGTGCTAGCACTTTGGTATGAAGTATTTTCTTGAAGGGAGCAGGCAAAGAATGCTTAGAGCCATTACCGTATGCCAAATTGAATGGACAATGTAGTAGTTTTGTTTCGTTTGCAAGAAAGCAAAGCAGATCAGACCAACCATTACAAGGACCACGCCTAAGGGCATATAAATTATGAGATACTTTGGCGATGGATACCAATTTCGCATTTTGTAACAACGTATACCCCAACTTGTAGAAAAGAGACATATACCAGTAAGCGCAGGTGCTAAGAATACCCAAAGACTCTGTTTATTGAGTTTAGTGCCAAAAGCTAAGAGAACTGCACCAAGCATATGTAGAATTGAGACGAATTGTTGACGAATGTGTGACATTGCGATTAAAGTAACCCAAATGGCTAGAAGACCACAGTAAAAATCACAAAACTGCAATACTCCTACTTTTACTAAGCAAAAACTGTACTCATCCTCTCCAGAATCACAAGCATGATATAATATAGAAAAAGCCATAGCGAAAAAATAAATAGTTGCTTCGGTGTAGAAGTAACGTTGAATTGCAATGCAAATGCTGGGTAAAAAAATTAGGTTGCTAAGAGTAAGTAAGAGAGATGATGCAAGGATAGATAAATTTGATGGCACTTGACTATCTTCAGAACAATCCCAACCTCTATAGCCTTTCATGCACACACAAGTAGAGAAAACTAAACCTCCTGACATGTAATGGTAGCAACGGCCATATCGTCCACAACGGCCAGCAACACAAGGATTTGATGAGATCGTAAATACCACCGAAGTGTTGCAATTTTCCAGTGCAAAATATTGATTATTGGTAAGTTTTTGATGCACTTCAAAATTGAGTATCATATCGAAATAATTAGGAGTACATTTCGGATCCACAAAGCAATCTTTTACTTTCAATGTCTCTACATCAGTCATTGAATTCAAGCATTCAATATTTGCAATACATCGCCTCAATTCCGGAAAGCAAGGGCACGATTGCCTTATTTTATCTAAAGTATGTATATTTTTTTTTATAAAGTCTTTTACTCTATCTGTTACGGTTAAGTGAGATGTCGACTTGTTTTGGTGACAATATAGAGCCATGCTAATGTACCATCGTCCACTTTCTGGAAATGGAACGTGAACAAGACCCGTGGTTGTGCTGAAATCCGTATTATTAACTATACTTGCGGCTGGAAAAACTTGTTGGCCGTACTGACATTTATCTGGCCAAATTGGAATTCCTGGTTCTGATAAGTGCATACAAACCAATATTGTCTTATTGCTTCTGGACCTTCCTTTTACAGTAAAATCACTGCCAGTACTGGTAGGAAATATTTCCTGCAATACAATTGATTCGCTTTCTAAAGCTTTTTTCATCGATACAGCGAAAGTTAAAGTTCCGCCTATGTCATGTACCTCACCAACGTCAAAAGCAAAACCAGCAGGTATACCTGCGGTTAAATTGAGAATAAATGGAACTGTGCCATTTTTGTCTGGCATAAGGTCATAATCAAACATAAAAAACTCACGATAAGATTGGCGAAGGAGTGGATAAAAGTCTATACCTCGAAATCGTTTTGGTAACCATTCCCTTGCATCATGATTCAATAAATCTATGGTAATATTTTCGTTTAAAATATCAACGGTTACATTCTTCGTGGCAAAAGTTGAATTGATTATTGCCGTTTCCTGTTCTTTATGTGAAGCGTCCAGAGATGTTTGGAAATTGATTACCAAACCGTATTTTATTTGGTGAAAACAAATACTATCTTCTTCATAATATTCTTTTTGAAAATTTGCACCACTCGAATTAATAGTTTTTGTATATTGTTCTTCATTTTGAGAAACGAATGGCTCAGTCAATTTTGTTTTCCATCCTTCTGACATTACTTTCTTTTCTTTGAAAAATGTCACATGTATATAATGCCAAGCTTTCTCTTGGACGTGGAACTCAAGTGAAATGTTTGCAGTTTTGTTCGGTTTTATTATATGAACGCTGTGAATGAAATTATGTTGATCAACGTTGTCCCGGCTTTCATTAATAGATTTTGGAAAAGCGTTTGATTGAATTTGAAACACAATATCAGGACATTCTTTACAAGCTTCCTCGATTGAAAAATGAGCGGTAGCAACACTGATATCTGATGGTATATATAACTTATAAATTAATTCATTTCTGCTTTTTATATTGCTATGAGTGCTGTCATTGTTTCTTTCAAAGTCTTTATTAAAATAACTTCGAGAACAACTCCCGCAGAGACATAAGACACCAGATTGTGAAAGACCGCTACATAAAATAAATGGCTGAAATCTCAGGACGGACATTTCTGCATTTAGCACAGTATCACACGATCGCGTCAACCCTGGAATTAAAATTAAAAGTTTAGTTACTTTCATTTATTGACACACAAAACGATATTAATCAAACAGAACAATTTTATATATACATACATACATAAATATAAGTATAATTTTATACTCTTGCAATATGTTGCTACAGAGTATAATAGTTTTGTTCACTCAACGAATGTTTGTACGACGTAAAAATAATGCAGTTAAATATAGTTGTACACTCATTTCCTGCCAAAGAAGAAATAAAAAGTTCGCGGATAGGCTTAATGGGAGTATTGCCACACCCACAAAACGCTTTTAATCAAAAATAAAATACCATAAATAAGGACTAAATTAAGATGTAAATTTTTAATTCGGTTCAGAAAACAGAAGTAGCAAGGTGCACGTGTGGGCGAAAATCCGCCCTCTAATACGTATAATGTATATGTATATCTCCTAAACCAATTAAATGGCCCTCATTCCCGGACCTCAATATGCAAACCACAGAAGCACGAAACATCGACTCAAATTCACGACTGATACGCAACCTTCACCACACTCACCAAATCACCACTTATAGTGCAACAAGTGAATTCTGTTCCGCCCTCCCGTAGTTACAATGTAATTGTTGTTGTTCCGATTTGAGCATTTTTGTTCTTTTAATGTAAATTAAAACTCACCACCACTTCTACGGTTCCTTAAGGCATGTTTGCCAATCTTGGATTTTTTCCGTAGAAATGAGTTTGTTCTCTTAACGTGATAGCTCCTTTTAAAGCAGCGCTGTCAGTATCTTCATATATTTTGTAGTAATTAAAAAATATGATTGAATATATCTATATATATAAAAGAAAGTTGTTGTTAGTTACGCCATTTATAGCTCAAGAATGGCTGAGCCGATTTGGCTGAAGATTGGTGGAGGGGTTACTTAGAACCAGGGTAAGGACATAGGATACCTTTTATCTCTTTATGTCAAAGTTTAATAAAACTCATAAATACAAAAATTATATTTCAAATAATAAGCATTTGTTCAAAATTCATGTTTGTAACAATCATTTGAATATATGTATGCGTACAATTTTAAACAGAGTCTTCTCAAAAATAATACAATTGCTAAATATTTTAAATAGAAGAAAAGAACTGCGACCAAATACGCAGTGAAATAGATTATAACTGGCTCAGTAATAAGTCGTTGAGTATGTATTATATCACGTGCATCCCAAAAGACTGATGTGATAACCTTTCCAGCCGCCTTTTTCGTTTTTCCACGTCTAAGAAGCTGTTCATCATGTGAAGTCCGCTAGAATGATGGAGCTATGTTTCTATCACCGACGATAAATTTCGGCTTTATTCCGATTAGAGAGCACTTAAACACTTCTCAGAACCAGTTATTCGTTGTTTTTGTTGGATTATGAACTTGCGAGGAACCTACTTTCCAGCTTAGCAAATATCTTTTCAACGGTGGATTTCTCTGAGCCAAAATTCAACAGCATTTTCCCAAAAAAAGCAATGCTTTATTAACACACGAAATGCTTTATGATCCATTTTTTTGCAAACTAACACAAGTTGCTTGATAAAAATGCTATATCTCATTAGCTTATAGTTATAATCCAACTAATAGAAATCATATAGATGGTAGTAGTAGTTTTATCTATGTATCAGCCACAGTGAAGCGTGGACGGGTCCTCTAGTTAGAAATATTTTTTAACTAACTCAAAATTACAGTCTAATATCATTATTTATAATTAGGTATACTATTTTGAATAATAGGTTTCACGACCGGAGCATACTCTTGTAGAACCCCAAAGGTGATCTAGTGACCGATGCCCAGATCATACTTAAACTATGGTGGGAACACTTCTCCAGCCTGCTGAATGGCAGTGAACGTACAACGCCAGGAGAAGGCGAACCCGATTCAACAATAGATTTCGATGGATTAGACGTTCCATTGCCCCACCATGAAGAAGTTCGAATAGCAATTACCCGCATGAAGAACAACAAAGCAGCGGGGGCCGATGGATTGCCGGCCGAGCTATTCAAACACGGAGGCGAAGAACTGATAAGGAGCATGCATCAGGTTGTTGTAAAATATGGTCGGACGAAAGCATGGCCAAGGATTGGAATTTAAGTGTGCTCTGCCCAATCCCCAAAAAGGGAGAACCCACAATCTGCGCTAACTACCGTGGGATAAGCCTCCTCAACATCGCTTATATGGTTATATCTAGCGTATTGTGTGAAAGATTAAGACCCACCGTCAACAAACTGATGAGTCGACGTTGCGAGTTTTCGAGAGAAAAGTTTTGCGAAAGATTTATGGTCCTTTGCACGTTGGCCATGGCGAATATCGCATTCGATGAAACGATGAGCTGCATGAGATATATGACGACATTGACACACATAGTTCAGCGAATTAAAAGACAGCGGCTACGCTAGCTAGGTCATGTTATCCGAATGGACGAAAACACCCCAGCTCTGTGAGCATGCGACGGAGTACCCGCCGGGGGAAGCAGAGGAAGAGGAAGACCTCCACTCCGTTGGAAAGACCAGGTGGAGAAGGACTTGTCTTCGTTGGGAATATTCAGTTGGCGCCACGTAGCGAAAAGAAGAAACGACTGGCGCGCTGTTATTAACTCGGATATAATCGCGTAAGCGGTGTCTACGCCAATAAAATAGAAGAAACCATTTTTAATTGTTAAATTTTAGTTTTGATGTTTTACATTATGAAAAATTATAACTGAAAGCCTAGATGTGTGCATAGCCATGTATACAAATTGAGCACTGGCAACATTGATCAAATGTGATCAAGAGAGAAGATCGTGAGAGTACCACACATCGACACCCACACTTTCACACCATCTGATTCCTCACACAAAAGGGAATACAACTTCTATTTCGATAACAAGCGCGACTGCTCACAATATTTCTCGCTCGTATCACGTCCCGAGTTTATGAAACATTTATACATCTGCCTCAATTAACCAAATTTTAAACTTAAACCCCTTTAAATAAAGTCCTTAAATAAAATTTTCAACTTTCTATTCATTTGGATAAGTGCTCATAAGTTTTGCTATTGATTTTAATACGTGCTAAGGTGAACACGAAAAAAGGTGAGTGCGCTTCATGGTGCTTCGAGCCATAAAGGAAGGCATACTGGTTTCAACAAAAAAAGCAAAAGTGAATTGTGGATACAAAAAATAAGTAATAGTAAATAATTACATATATGAGTGAAAAAAAATTTTACAAACAGAAATATATCCATATAAATAAACAAAAAGAAGAAACAAAGTAAAAATTAAAAATTGCAGTCAACCAAAGAAAACGAGTGAAATGTATAAGGGCTAAGTTCAGGTGCAACCGAACATTTTATACTCTTGTAACTTGCTGGAATCAAAGCCAGGGAAATACCTCACCATGTGAAACTTCAACCAGAGGATCGGAATCTAAGCAATTTTATATATACATACACCATATTTAACTTATACTCTGACCTACGTATACATATATTCGGCATAAGATTTGTTAGAAAACCAAAATCATAATTCGTATTCATTATGCAAAATCAGCCGGATGTTCAAAAATCAAATGGTACTAGGTCAAGTTTTCGCCCAATTGTATCCATTTCAGGCACTTTGGTAAACTGTTATGAGCAAAATACGTTCTGATTTTGATTGATATAACTTAAATATTGGTCGATATATCCACCATAAAGTCAAGAGGAAGTTCAAACATCTCTATATTAAGTACAAGGGGGTTCAGGGAAGTAATGACCCGATGCCACCCATTTCGCATACACAAACTAAAAGCTGCAGGAAAAGGATTCCATCTGATTTTCAATTGCATACCTCACATATTGGCCAATATTTTCGAACAAAAGTCAACTATAGGTACTGGGGTCCACATGCTCAGTACCTAGGGTATTGAACAGTTTTGGTTGAATTTGAACATTTTTTCGATATACATAAAGTGGCATACTCTAAAGGCATTATTCGTGCAAAGTTTAATCCCGTTATACTTGTATTAATTGCTTCTTGATTTGTGTATTGCAAAGTAAAAGAATCAAGTGGAATTTAAAATTGTCCTATAAAGAAAGTAGGCGTAGTTATTGTCCGATTTCGCTCATTTTCAATGCCACGTTCCAAATTTTATCGAAATCAGTCAGTCAGGTCCCGAGATATGAGATTTCGTAGTAGTTCTTGAAATATTCTGTTATACCATCTCGCGGGTAAAAGTTAATGTCTCTAGCGTTTAGTAGTTTAGGAGATATGACCGTTAAGCTTTTTAGAGGGTGGGCCTTTTGGCAAATACCAACATTATATCTTAATTTGGTGCTTAGTTATGGCACTTTATATGTTTTCGGTTATACTATATACATACATATTTATTAATTATATTGTTTAAAGAGATACAAAATTTATATAGAACACACGCTCTTAAATAAAAATAAATTTTGTTTTTATTATTTGACAATATAAATAAACGAACTTATAAATTTTAATATCAAAAATGTTATAACTTTTAATTTTAATAAAAATAAAGGTCAACAAGCGGGACGGGTTGATGTGTCGATGGGCGAACTGCAGGTGACGAATTGTGTAAATGAATGTGTCTCCTATCCTGTTTTCCATCCTTTTTGTTTAATGGGTAGGGGTACAGGTGTGGTAAGTTGAGTTGTAATGTCATCAGCTGTGGTGAATTGCGCTGTTGTATTAGGATGCGTCAGTTTTACCGGTTAGAGGGGATGGATGCTTAACTCATTTAAATATCCTGGGCCCCCTTGGCGAATGTTTTGCCTAGTTTTATATATATAATCTGAGATATGTAATTCGGCTTACTATTGGTGGAGTAGCCGAGGCCGCAGCTGTGAGAAGCGATTTTGGTTTGAATAGAAAATTGTATTTTGTCTAAATATTGGTGCTAGAAGTACTAATTCATTTTGCGTGTTTTGACGACTTATTGTATTATTATATCAAAAAAGTTTAGCATATAGTATTAGCGGTTATTTACAATTTATTGTTTATCGATTTGGTATACCGGTTGTTGCCCATTCTGTATGATCGGCAATTGTTTGTATTTAATTTATTTTCGGCTTATGAAGGATAGTAACTCCACGTCTGGCTCAGGTATGGCCAGAATGGGTACTCCTTAGCCCTGGAGTTAGGACTGTGACAATAGAGGGATCTTGCGAGAGAATGGAGATCTTGGCCGGGAATGGAGAACTTCTCGCCTCGTGAAATAGAGAATTCTTCATAATTAATTTGAAGCTTTGTTCAGGTGATTCCCATAACCCTCCCATATGAAGAGCGCTTGGATAGATGTGATAAAAGCGATCTTAGCTTTGTAAGCGTAGGTGCGTCAATGTATCGCATTGGGAGTATTGTGATCCCTTAACTTCCTTTTTGATTTTATTTGTATTTGAAAACATGTGTCGATTTTTCGACTTTTGGCGACAATTTTGTTGTATTTTATGTTTAAGTGCATATGCACTTATTTGGCGATTAGTAGCGCGCCACATAACTTCAGATCTTTTTGAATCAGGGTTTTGTACCATTTTTAGCGAAAGCCATCCTGCGGGGCCGAAAGGTTACGAACATATGTAGAGGGGATCTGACCGTGCTTTTTCTACCTTTATGTGGGGTATTGGAAAATTGTGGCTCTAGTGGTTGTCGCACAGCGTACCGGCCATAATTTGATCGAGTAATTATGGGGGGAAGTTTCTTTAAGTTTTGGAATTTCCTTAATTTTGAATTAAGGTATTGGTTTTTATTATACTTAACTTGAGTTGGTATGGTGGTGACTAGTTCTGTAACTAGTCCATTTTGTGTTTCGCTGTGCACCGTTTGAGATTTTTGAGCCTTTGACCAGCATGGTGTCTCTTGGCAATTTTTCGAATTTTGGGTTTCGTGATTTGCTTTCGCAATTAAACCCGTGGTTCTTTTTGTAAACGATCAGATAAATTTGCTTTTGAAACTTTTAAGATTGTGTGTATAAGACAAGTAGTCAGACAACAAGCGTCTTTTTGATCTTACAAAGTTGTTCTTTTCGGAAAGAACACTTCTTCAGCCTGCTGAATGGCAGTGAACGCACAACGCCAGGAGAAGGCGAACCCGATTCCCCAATCGATGACGATGGAGCAGACGTTCCATTGCCCGCCCATGACAAAGAATAGCAATTACCCGTATGAAGAACAACAAAGCAACGGGGGCCGATGGATTGTCGGCCGAGCTATTCAAACACGGTGGCGAAGAGCTAGTACGGAGCATGCATCAGCTTCTTTGCAAAATATGGGCGGACAAAAGTGTGCCCAAGGATTGGAATTTAAGTGTGCTCTGCCCAATCCACAAAAAGGGAGACCCCACAATCTGCGCCAACTACCGTGGGATAAGCCTCCTTAACATCGCGTATAAGGTTATATCGAGCGTATTTTGTGAAAGATTAAAGCCCACAGTCAACAAACTGATTGGACCTTATCAGTGCTGGTTTAGGCCTGGAAAATCAACAACCGACCAGATATTCACCATGGGCCAAATCCTGGAAAAACCGGTGAGAGGAGAATCGACACACACCATCTCTTCGTCAATTTCAAAGCTGCTTTCGACAGCACGAAAAGGAGCTGTCTTTATGCCGCGATGACTAAAAAACTAGTACGGCTGTGTAAACTAACATTGAGCAACACCAAAAGCTCCGTCAGGATCGCGAAGGACCTCTCCGAGCCGTTTGATACCTACCGAGGTTTCAGACGAGAGGACTCCCTATCGTGCGACTTCCTCAATCTGTTGCTGGAGAAAATAATTCGCGCTGCAGAACTTAATCGAGCGTGAAAAATCTTTTATAAGAGTGTACAGCTGCTGGCGTATGCCGATGATATTGATATCATCGGCCTCGAAACCCGCACTAACGGCGCGGCGCTGCTTTCTCCAGGCTGGACAAGGAAGCACAGAAAATGGGTCTGGCAGTGAACGAGGGCAAAACGAAATATATTCTGTCATCAAACAAACAGTCGTCGCACTCCCGACTTGGCTCCCACGTCACTGTTGACAACGTCCGGTGTGTTTTACGTGGGCACCTGCTGACGACAGCTTTACTCCACGGCGCTCAAAAGCACAGCGGATCAAATCAATGCGTTGATCAGCGCCCTGAGAATGCAAAGCATTTTCAGTACCAATTGGCAGTGTGGAATGGACACACTAACCACCTTGGTAGGGTTCGAGGCCCATCTAAAACCTCTGCCGTGCTTTGGGTCCGGCACCCGGTTGCAATGCAACTCCACATTCAACTGACAAAGTCAGTTCTTCCCGCGATTTGGGTTTTAACCACAACCACCACGATACTCCCCGAGGGGCCAGTCCGCACGAGCAGGTTGGAGCGAACTCCTGAAGGGGCTCACTGCTCCCGTGGTACCAAGAATTAGAGTCTCCGGTCAGAACCTCGTAGCCGAAACTACTACCAGTTGAGCTTCCATACGGCTCTGGACTGGTGGCCAGGGGTTGGACCCCATACACACATCACTTACATACACCAATCATACAGAAACTAACCCTAACGTCCAGCTAACCGCCTTCGCCGCTTAAACAGTTCACGCGCAAACGACCCTAACTGTTCGGTATTCCGACTAGAGGAGATCACACCACTAACATCTAATTGTCCATCAGTCCAGCTAATCCCCATACCACCCAAATCCCTAATGTCCGAGTACATCGGGCACTCCGCAATCAAATGCGACCAATTTTCTAACCCGCCCCACAAAAACACCCCGACGTATCCGAAAGGTGCCTCTGATGCAAAAATGCATTCAGAGGCCCATGCACCATGCAGCAGAGAAACCCAGACTCAGACAAAATCTGAAGTCTGGGTTATCTAACGAACCCCCACGTCCCGAATGTACTCGTACGTCACTCGGCCGTTAGGACTATTGTCCCAACGTTCTTGCCACCTACACCTAACCTATCATCTAGGAGCCTCTTGCTCCCTAGATATCCCTCCCTCTCACATCATCGTCAGAAATCCAGTCATTCCGCAGCAATGACACACTCAAACCCGCTTCTTAACCTGAATGCAACAGCACGCTGTATGACAATCAGGTCAAGAGAATTACACCTAACAAGACCTGCATCGCATCCGTAGAGACGGTGCGACATACAGGCAAACAAGCAAGCATCATGCAACGCTGGATTGAGAGGAGTTTTGAGACCTCCAGACAGTCGTGGCTGTCTCCCACCATACAGGGGCTCCATAAGTGGCACAGGCCACAAACAAGCCACGATATATGGTGCGGACAGCTGACGACGTCGAGACTAATCGCTCCTCAAAATCCGTCGTATTTTGCCTACAGTTGCCTGCAGTCGCTCCTTTACACTCGCCAGAGTGTGGGTAAAACACATCCTTTCACTCATGGTCAGTCCCAGATATTTGACTTGCGTCACATATCTGATGCTGACCCCGTTCACACGGACAATCGGTGGACGACCGATGACAATCTACCTTTCAGCAGCATTGCCACCGTTTTGTCCATCGATATGTCGACCCCCACACCTAAACCCCAAGAATTAACGATCTCTAAGAGATCTCCTCCCGCCCGCTCTAGCTCAGACCTCGAGCGTCCTTCGACCATAAGAAGAAGGTCGTCCGCATACGCACAACATTTACAGAGTGGCTCGAGCTGCCCAAGCAGAGTGTCCATCATAAAGTTCCAAATATATGGACCACAGATGGAACCCTGCGGGCAGCCTCGAACAACTCCGATCTCCACACTCCCATTCATGCCGACACGAGAGGCCTTTCTGTCGAAAAAATAACTCCGCCAAAGAGTAATTTCCGGACAGCCAAGCTCCTCCAGCCGTTGCACCACTCGATCCCAGCTTAGGTAATCAAGCGCCCCCTTGAAGTCAACAAATATGCCGAGGACATATTTGTTGACATTCTCCCTAACAACATTCTGTACTAAGAACCACGCATCCTCTATACTGCGTCCTTTCCTGAACCCAAACTGCCTATCCGACCACATACCCCGCGTTAGCTCCTGAAGCCGTTCCACCATGACCCTTTCCAGCACTTTTCCAAGTACTGGAAGGAGACTGATGCCCCAATAAGATCGAGGATCGCTCCTGACCTTATCAGGGGACTTCAGGAGAGGAACAACTCTAGCACTTTTCCACTCGCGTGGAAAGTATTCCTCCCAGACGCACTTATTATAAATGGCCTCCAGGTAATCCGGAATGAACTTCCATAAGCTTTCAAACCATCAAAACCTGGGGACCGTTTAGACCTAACCAGGCCAAAGGCGTATCCCAACTCCCCATCATCTAATGGAGGGACTGGCACCCCTTGTGCTTGAGGTACCTGCACCACCGACCTAGGAAAGAACGCACTTAACAGAACCCCCGCACACTCTCTCCACGACGACAACAGAGTGTCACCGACGCGAAGAGAGGTGATATCCTCCCTCCTACGACCCCGGCAGATCCTATAGACCTGACCCCAGGGGTCGTTCCTATTCTCTCTCACAAAACTCCTCCACTCTTCCTCTTTGCTTTTCAACAGCAGCTCCTTATATTCCCTACCCGCACAACTAAATTCATACCTAAGCTGGGACAGCCTATCAGAATTGGACCGTCGGGCGCGTTGAAACTTTCTCCTCAAGTAAAACCAAATAAGGAAGGGCTAAGTTTGGGTGAAACCGAACATTTTATGCTACTGCTACTTGCAAAAATAAAGCCGGGGAAATACTTTAAGGTCTAAAACTAATTATATAGAGTAAAGTTTTCTGTATGTTCGAAAACCGTGATATTAGTTATGTAGGGGCTAGGTCAAGTTTTCGCTCAAATTTATTTATTTGAAACACAAAGATACTCTGTTATGATTAAAATACGCTCTATTATTTTCATTGAGATAACTCATATATTTTACTGCATATACAAAGTCACCCGAGGTTCGAAAATTTTTGTATTAGGTATATGGGGTCCAAGGGAAGTATTGTTCCGATTGGACCCATTCTAGATATACAGACATACTATTATAAGAAAAGGATAATCCTTTAATTTCAGTTATATATATCACGCATTGACCGACATTTTCGATCAAAAGTAAACTGTAGGTACCGGGGTCAAAATATTCGGTACCTAGTGGCTTGAATGGTTTTTATTGGATTTAAACAGTTTTTGATTCTAATGTGGCATACACTAAAGACATTATACGTGCAAAGTTTTATCCCGTTATATTAATTACTTCTTGATTTAAAATTGTGTTATATGGGAAGTAGGCGTGATTGTGGTCTGATTTCATCTATTTTCACATCGTGCTGAAGGAATATGAAAAGAATGCCACTCCCTTAATTTTGTTGAAACCGTTTGGTCGGGTACCGACATATGGGATTTTACCAAAAAGTGGGCGGTGCCACGCTCATCCTACAATTTTTACCACGGTCCGTATAAAGCCTTTTGATACCATCCCAGCGGCAACTTTTTGCGTTTCTGGCGCATTTAGTTATACTTATCGCGTTTTTAGTAGTGAACGGGGTTTTCATTTGATTTAGCCCATTTTATGAATATTGGTAGGACTTCTAGTACAAAAAAAAATCGAGTTCGCAGATGGGCATAGTCGGACCACTGTCACGCCCACAAATCGTCATTAACCGAAAACATATAAAGTGCCATAACTAACGCGATTTGAAGGTACCGTTGGAAAGAGGAAGTCCGCCTGATTAAAAAATATACAGGGTTATAGGTACCGCAAACGCTTAGCTTACGAGATATTCGAAAAAAAAAATTCAAAAATTCCCAAAAATCAAACATTTTACTCTTTACACACTTTACTCACATTTTTCATTTCAAATTAATTAAATTGAATTATAAACTTTTAAATAAATCCACATTTTACACTTTTAACAGTCTTTTTACCGAAGAAATCTTTATTTTAAAAATTACATTTTACACTCGTAGTGAACATCATGTGTGTGCTAAAAATTACGACGAAATGGAGCGCTGCCATGTGATAATAAGGAAATTCGCTGAAATGCCTTTTTTCCCAAAAATCCCTCTATCCATTCATGTGGATATGTTCTTTATTTAATTTAATAAACTAATAAGTAATATTATACAGTAATATTATACAATAATATTATATACATATATTGTCACCTAATATACAAAAAAACGTATTATCAAAAATAAATGGAAAGCGCTGACAGATATAATGACCAAAATTTAACCATTTTATAACGAAAACTCAAATTTTGTTTCAATATCAGTGCAAGATAACCAAAAAATATAACCACTTTATAACGAAACTCAATATATTTTTTTTATTTTAACGCGGAAAGGAGTGCTATGCGAAAGTACTTCAGTCACCCCGGGTATTTTTTTAAAGCGCGGCCGAAGGCCGCCAACGCAGAAAGGAGTACTACGCGAAAGTGCTTCAGTCACATAAATCACATATTACACATATACATATGTAGGAAGAATTTTTTTATAGTTAATATAGAAAAAAGAATCACGCGAAAAAGCAAACAAAGAAAAATTGTTAAAAATCCTACATATTTGCTGCTTAAGATGTGGCAAGGCTTGTTTTCCTCATAATTGTAAACAATCTAACCTTTTCGACAATGAGTGTGCTAAGCGATTTTTAAATTAATAAATTTAGGTAAAATATACCAAAATAAAAGTGAAATGTGAACTTTTTTCAATGTTTAGAGTGTATATTTAAATATACAGAGTGAAAAACGTGAAAAAATTTAGTGAAACATAGAGAAATACCATGTGTTATTAGTGCAAATTTTTAAACTTTTAATCGTGAATATTTTAAAAAATAAAAGTTATTTTTATATTATTTTTGAATATTTCTTCTCTGGAGAAGTTCACTGTAAAGCTGTAATTTGGTACTGAAGATCACACTAGCAAGGGGCACCTGTGGAAATTTTTTTTGAGAAAGTGGGCGTGACCCCACTCCCTAACAAGTTTAATAAACATATCTCCTTAATCACTTAAGCTACAGTAAACAAATTTGCTGAACCCAAATCTTATAAGAGCTTCTAATGACGGTGAAAAAATGGCTCGCTCACTCTCTGCATATATAACGGTACTGTTGAAAGAGCTTTATGAGAGCCGGTGTGAAAATTGGACAATGGGTGTGGCACCGCCCACTTTTTAGTAAAAACCTATATCATGGGACCCGTCAAACCGATTTCCACAAAATTTATTCTTTTGACATTCTTATGTCATATTGTGAAAATGGACGAAATCGGACAACAACTACACCTACTTCTCATATAGCACAATTTTAAATTCCACTTGATGCGTTCTGCTTCTAGTATACAAATCGAGACGTAATTAATATAACGGAATAAAACTTTGCACTAACCATGTCCTTAGTGTGTGCCACATTATGACCAAAAACTGTTTAAATCCAATAGAAACCATTCGAGCTCTTAGGTACCGAATATTTAGACTCCTTCTGTTATAACGGTTTGACTGTATGTCTAAAATCGGTTGAATCGGACCAATACTTTCCTTGGACCCCATATACCTAACATAAATTTTGTACCGCATATATCGGCCAATATGTGAGTTATACCAATAAAAATAAGAAAGCGTGTTTTGTTTAAAACAGTGTGTCTTTGTGCCTAAAATATATAAATTTGAGCGAAAACTTGGCCTAGCCCCTATTCAAGCATTCACTTGCAAATTATTTTGGCAATACCTCTTCAGCTTATTAAGCTGTGAGCAGGATTGCTTCAGAAAAGTAAGCAAAAGACAGAGGCAAGAACAAAGAAAAGAATACAAACATACATATACACTTATCCTGAAACGGATCATACATAATTAAAAAACAAATTTACTAAATATATATGTATGTATATACATAAGTACATAATACCCATAAAAAGCTGCATGTTTTCAATTTCGCTTTCTCGTATTATTCTAAACCTAAAAGCTTAAAATCTCATTTCAAAAGGCCAGCTGACAACCACAAATTAAATTATAAAGAATTTACCATATTGTTAACAAGAATTGAACCCGTTCTCAACTCACGGTCTTTCGGCTTACTCTCGCAAAATCACTCAGACTTTACTGTCCACACGCAGGGAATTTTCTTAAAGCATTTTCCATTCGTCGCCGATGAAAAGAAGATTATTTAAAGCACCTCCACAAAAGGTACCGATGGAAAACACAAGAAAATCCGCCTATGCTTGGAAATTGTGTCTTAATCAATGGCGATTGTTCCCTCTACCCGTTGGCGGCTTGACCGCATAGAGAAGGTTTACTATGGCTCAAAATAACCCACTAGCAATAAAAACCAAGAAAAAACAAAAAAGAGTTGATCCACATGACGGCTCACTTGTACCACATTAAGTGGCACTACGCCCATGTGAATATATATTACATGGACATTTCTAAACAGATAAAAATGGATATGCCAACTGCCCAAACGCCCAGTGTTCATTCGACCGTTAGTGTTGAACGCTCTAAGGCTACACTAGTAGCAGGGCCTAGAAAAACTATCTCCCCTGCAGCTCACCGAGCTGTACCAACACGCAACCACTGACTTCAGAACCACAATAAATGCAATGTGCTCTATGTCGTAGCCGACATCGGTTGCCACACTGTGGCACTTCACGGGAATGACACCTCAGCATGGCCATTGCCTAAATTGTCTGGCGCCTACCCATCTCACGCGGAAATGTACAACAGGCTATCAGTGCCAGATACGCATACGTCACCATTAAACGTTGCTACACCACATCGCCGGACCCTTCCTTGGGAGTCTTTTTGCCCTTCGCAACCGTAATGCTATGAGCCGATCCCCGCGACCGCAAGAGCAAAGGCCAATATTCCGTAAGGAGGACTCCGGTTTTTGGCTCTCATCGCGATACAACATTGAACCCGAGGCCCCTGACTAGGCGGCAATCCCGCCTTCCAGCAAGCCTCAGCAACGAAGTAGCCACGCTACAGCAGCTTCAGAGGTTACTAGACTAAATACTCGCCTAGGCGGGCTGGGATGTGAAAACGACCATCATCCCTCGACCTGAACAAACAATACATACCACACTAGCACAAAATATCGACTCAGACTCACAACACTGATACGCAACCTTCCCCACACTCTCCATAATCCACATTCTACACTACTCTTGAGAGTACTACGCATCGCTCCTTTAACGTTGGTCGACTTGACGTGGCGAAGGGGCTTAAGTAATAGTACTGTGTGAGTTAGCGACGTTGACGATAGCCTAAGTAAATTTCACACTTAACCTAAACAAACAATAAAATTCTTGCATTATAAACACAACAGACATAATTCCATAACGAAAAACTGATAAGCATAACAAAACTATCTTTGCTCTTGCAAGATAACAGATATCGAATTACAACAAAGAAGTTGCATGCAGATAACAGCAGCCGCATTCCACAAGTATAAATAGCACTAAGACTATAAAATGTAGTCAGTAAGAAATTATGAATAAAAAAGGCAACACGAAAATAAGTGTACTGCCCAAATAAATATAATTTCTTTTACTCGCGACAAACAACAGTTTGTTAACTGGGTGCTCAACCGTTCTTTTCGTTTGAACTGATCCTGCCATATCCTGACATAAAGGGATGAAACCAAAATCCACGTTACTGAAGAAGGAAAAAAATAAGTTCCTGAAAAATTGGAAGCAGCACCGATAAACATCGGAATCACGCTGGAATCTCATAAAAAGAGACAAAAACTGTTCAATTTGAGTCGTCCCTTATTAAACATCAACTTCGAGATGTCTGCACAGGAGATTGCAAATCAAATTACTGCTTTAACTACATCTCTAACTGAGAACCAACAAAGAGTGGCTACCCTGGAGAACAGTCTGCCATCAAATGTGACAATTACGGATCAGCACGAGGACTGCAAACCAAATATAATCAACGAAATGCAGATTAGCCTGTATATTTTTAAAGCATTGCCAGACTTCACGGGCAATATATATCAATACAGATCCTGGAGAAAACGTGCGTGGACGTGCATGGAAAACATAAAAGAATATTCCACAACCACGACATATTATACCGCACTTTCGATATTGCATTCGAAAATTCAAGGAGAAGCAGCCGATATTTTAATCAACCACAACACGAAGTTCAACTGCTACTTAATCATAAATCGACTCGACTACACGTATGCGGACCAGAGACCCTTTTACATCTTACTAGACGAAATGAAAAGGATTACGCAAAACAAACTTACGCTGGCGGAATTTCATTGCGAAGTCAGCAGGGCATTGAATCTTGCTCTAACAAAAATTGAAATAGGAAGCTCAGGTGACCCAACAGAAATGCAAAAGTATGCGAATCAAGAAGCCGTCAGAACGTTTATTCATGGCTCGAACAGCAAGTATACAAGCGGCACCCTCTACAGCCACAATCCAATGGATTTAGAAACCGCCTACGCCATCGCAAGTAAGATATACTACGACAACGAGAAATTGCAATTCGATTTTCCTCAGTACGATGACTACAGGAAATACAATATACCACATCAACACCTTCAAAACAGAAGATATCATGAAGAATCACGTGCACCCAAGCAGCAACATTATCCCACATTATTCAAAACAGAAGATACCGCGATGATCAGCGAAGATATAGACCAAACGTGCAAGTGCCATATACACAGAGTGCACCCACCCCGCAGTGCGAAACAATGGACGTAGATTCCTCACGGCAATACAGAAGACCCACCAACTTCAACGCTGCACCTTTACAAAACAACTATAACCGTCAAATGCAAGGATTACCTCCAAATAACCCAATTCGAGGAGATCCACAGAAGAGGCACCAAAATCCTTCATCTCGTAACTACAACGCACCAGAGAAGATATAACGAGTAAACCAAATACACGAAGAAGAACTAGGCTCTCTCACACCACAACATGGCGGCGATGAATTACGATCACCTGCTACAAAACAAAGTGACGATTATGAATATTAGACAGGCTTTGTTTTTCTCAAGCGAGTGAATCAACTGCCGTGTCTTCAACGCCACTGCAGGGATACAGGCAAAGCAGTTAATATCCTAATCGACACGGGAGTAACAAACAATTACATAAGTATCAAATGTAATATCGGTGAGTCTATTCCAATCAAACCTACAAAAGTAAAGACTCTTAATGGTTTCTCAATATCAAAATCAAAAAAAAAATAATATCAGTGTTAGATAATTTCCTTACATTTTTTGAAACTGATGCATTAGAAGAATTTGATATGCTTCTGGGCGAACAGGGACTTAGAACAGTTAAAGCAGAGATTAACCTTTTCGGGTATAAGCTCAGTTATAAATATAGGCCAAGATATAGAGCAGAAAGCGAAGAAATTATGCAAAGAAATGAAGACACAAATGAAGTGCTACCATATACTACCACGGTACAAGCTACCATTAGAACGAAATCCGAAGATCCTATTTGGACCAAGCAATATTCGTACCCTATGTCGGATAGCGATTTCATTACCAAAGAAATTAACAAACTTTTAGAAAATGAAATAATTCAACACAGCAAAGGTCCGTATAACTCTCCCATTCGGACAGTCGCAAAAAAAGGTACCGATGAACAAGAGAGGAGAGAACGGTGGCGTATCAAAGTGCAAAAATAAAAATCACTTTAGACGAACCTGCACTATAAGCACTGAACATAATAAATGAAGAACTTCAAGCCCAGGTTGAATTCTTCCAACCAAATTTTAACAAACCTTTCGAATTAACCACAGATGCTAGCAATTACGCTATAGGAGTCGTATTATCTCAAAACCAAAAACCCATATCATTTATTTCACGAACGCTCAGTGAAACAGAACAGAATTACTCCACAAATGAGAAAGAGCTACTCGCAATTGTGTGGTCACTACAAAAACTACGTAACTACTTGTATGGTATAGCAGATTTAACAATATGCACCGACCAACAATCTCTAATATTCTCCATATCAGAAAAAAACCCCAATACAAAATTAAAAGGATGGAAAAAAATCATTGAAGAATGTGGTGCAAAAATCGTTTACAAATCCGGACATCAGAATGTGGTCGCTGATGCACTTTCTCGGCAACAAGTTAATAACACATCTAATTCTGATAATTCCCAACATTCAGCACAAAGCTCCCCTATACAAAAAATCAAACGTGTAAAACAACCATTAAATAGCTTTAAAAATCAAATTATCAAAAACAATCAGATGGGAAACAACCTAAATATCATCGCAAAATATTTTTTATTACAGTAGACATACACTGTTCTTTAACACTAAAACTGAGCTATTGGACATATTAAAAAATGTAATCAAACCAAAAGTAGTAAACGCTATAAAAATAGACGAACAATTATTATTTTACGTCGAAACAGACATTATCAATACATTTTTCAATGCCTCTATCGTTCTAACTCATAACATGTTTGACGACATAACCGACATCGAACAACAAAAACAAATCATAAATGACACACATAGACGTGCACACAGAAACTACAAAAATAATGCACAGGAAATTTCCCAAAAATATTACTAGCCAAACATAAGTAACGTTTGTAAAAAAGAAGTACAAGACTGTGAAATCTGTCTCACAAACAAATAATGTACGAACGCCGACCAAACAAACAACCAATTGGTTCCGCACCAACGCCAAACAACCCTGCGAACCACGGCTACCCGCTTGTAACAAATATTCCAATACAACTACACATTTTGTCTCTATACACTAACACCAACGCACATTTGCGGGTTATTTTTTATTTACCTAAATGCGATGAAAAAAGTTTCTTTCATCTCTTGATTTATTTGAATAGCGGCCTTTACACGGTCACACATGCGGGACAGCATGTGTGACATCACACCAAGTTGTATCGTGTAAAGGGAAAAAAACATGCTTGTCACGCATGTTCAAAGTTTTTAAACTTGTTTAATTTTTCTGCTGGTGTGTCACACATGTGTGACCGTGTAAAGGGCTGCATGATGCACGCAGTGTATTTTTTCAGTCGAAAAAAAGACATGCAGGAATGGTGTCGCGCATGAACGAGCAATTTTGGAAAGAAAAAGAATGCAAAGAAAGTTTTTGTAATGCTGTGGGCAAGATATTTCTAGTTCTTTTAACAAATTTGTATGCGAGCGTGTTGGTCTTTTCTTACGCCAATCTTGCACCCAAATTCGTTTTTTCTTGCCACTTTTTGCAATTTCTTGCTCTTCCTCCATTTCTAAAATATCTTCAATCAGAAGAGCTGCCACTAATGCGCGTGCCATGTTTACTCGTTGAAAGCTGAACAAAAATGAAGTTCACGAACATACATGACCGTGTAAACGAAAACGTCAAACCTTTGCATCATGCCATGTTCGGGAGCATGTGTGACCGTGTAAAGGCCGCTAATAGTGACAATAGAAAATCCCAAAAAGGGTAATAAAAAAAAAACGATTGAAAGACGCATGTCGTTCGTGATCGTACTATCGTAAAGGAGGCTCGTACAACAAGAAGGTAAGTAAATGCATTTTATGTGAGTTTTTAACAATATTTTGAAAATATGTTTACTTTATTTATGTTTATAGCATTGGAAATTGGAAGTAGCTGCAGCAGCTATATCATCAGAAGCGGCAAATATCAATTGTTAAGTATATGAAAAAAGTGTGTGTACTTTGAAATTGGACTGCGCAGTCCAATATAATAGGTACGCAAAAATAAATACATACATACATACGTATATGTACATATATAGTTTATGCGTTTAAGGCGGCCTGCACAATCCACAATAATATGTGAAAACAAATGTTTGCTTTATATTTTAAATAATCAGATAATATTATTCTTTTATTTCAGGTATTATTATGATTTTTATTTAATTATTCTTTCTTTTCAGATTTTATCACTATTTTTATTTAATTAATCTTTGCTTTCAGAGTAAATCCTATTTGTATTTAATATATTTTATTCTTTCAGATAATTTTAATCTTTTTTACAGATATTATTATCATTTTATACAATTAATCTTTCTTTTTCTTTTAGATATTAAAATTTAATGTAATTATTATTTATTTTCAGGTATTTGTCTTTTATAACATTTTTACACTCTTTTATTTTCAGGTATTTGTCTTTTATAATATTTTTCCACTCTTTTATTTTCAGGTTGTAATAATTCCTTTCTTTAATTAATCTTTTTTCAGATATTAATTATTTTTTTAAATTAAACATATTTTTATTTACATATAAATTATAATAAATTTTATGTAAAAGTGTAAAAAATAAAATAAAATAAAAATTTTAAAAATTAAAAAGTTTTCTTTTAAATTTTAAAAGTAGGAATTAAAAAATGCAACCCTGCATCAGCTATTTAAAAAGAGAAAATGCAACCCTGCATCAGCCGTCGATTGGGGATATTAGAGCAGGACAGATATACTTTTTTATATGACACTGCTGAATGAGCGCCACAAAGATGTATGATCACATGTATACGTACGTGACTGGGTAAAATTGTCGCTCGGCCTATCTTAAAGTACACATGATTACCCTATGGATTACCCACTTTCTTACCCACTGATTATCTGGTTTTTTACCCGCTCATGGTTGGCAGGGTTCAAGGAAAGAAACATACAAATACGTCGACGAGATTCTTTTACAAATGTACCCAAACGCAAAATTTTTAATGACTGATAACGATCTATCGTTTACAAGCATATGTAAATACAAATATAGTATGTAAATAACGCACACAAAAACGTCAGCGCTCCATTCTACTACAAACGGACAAGTTGAGCGTACGCACAGTACAATTATTGAAATCGCGAAAGTTTTAGCTGACCAGAATAATTCAGCACCGGAAGACCAATTTTTTGAAGCTGTTCGGCAGTACATCAAAACCATACATTCCGTTACCAACGAGAAACCCGAGGCCGTGTTTTATCATCAAAGGGGGTATCCCGACATCCAAGAACGAATACAACAAAACCAGGAAAGAGTCTTGCGTCATCATAATCGCAATCGAAAGCAGCTGAACCATAATCCAGGTGACGTAATATTTTCCAAGACGCACAGGCGTAATAAGAACGTAAGAAAATACGCGGAGCACGTTGTAAAAAAAGATAACGGAAAGACTGTGACGACTAATAAAAGATAGGTAATCCATAAGGATATCATAAGAGTAAAGGCATGTACGGAATAATTTTCTTTTTACTTTTCCCTATCGCATTATGGGACAATATAATAGATTTAAGTAACAAAATATACTATATATTCTCGTAGAAACTGACCCCGCATACATATATAAAAATAGTTCCTTTCTATATCATATTTCAAATTTATCAAAAATACTTGCGCCCTATGAAGACATAATGAGATCTTCTTATAATTTAGAAAAACAGCCCGAAACAAAAATATTAAGTAATTTTTTATTTTTTTTTTGTTATATACATTTTATTTGCAATCTATTTTAGTAAATAATAAGCAAATTTGATAACAAAACCATAATTTGACTTATATTTTTGGTCTCCCATGAGATCAAAAACAATATGCAATATAACAATATGTTCTAAATACAAATGTTTATATAAAAATTTTAATTATACATTTAATATCGCAGTAACATATATAATTAAACATTTACTTAATTCCTAAATGGGAGATCTAGAACATTTTGTCTTTTAAGTCTAATAGTTTCATTACTATCATCTAATAACATGACTGCCAAAGGATTGTCATGATAACTTATCCTGTGCAAATATGCTGAACTAAATCTTTTAATTTCATCTTTAACAAAAGGTATATTCAGATCTGAATGAATGGCTTTATTTGTTATGAACCAATGCGCGTTTGTAATTAATCTTAGAGTTTTCGATTGGTATCTTTGTAGAATTTCAATATTTAGCCAATAAAGTTGTTTGGTTTTTAATTTTAATTGTTTATTTTGGGCTTGTATGTGCTGTTTCCAAGTTAATCGTTTGTCCAAGTGCATGCCGAGGTATTTAACGCTATCACTTTTAGGAATAGTATTGCCATTTAAATAAATGTAAATAAAACGTTATGTAAAAAATGCCTTAATGTAAATAAAACGTGTACAGATTTACTCACGTTTACTTTCATTTTCCAGCAATCTAACCAAGTCTCTATCTTGTTCAATTCTCTTTGCACTAAATTTTGCTACAATTGGCGTCTGGCTTGACGACAATAGAGCAGTGTCATCAGCATAAGTATAAATATATAATACATTTTCAGTTTCTGGAATATAAGATGTAAAGATGGTGTATAGTACAGGGCCAAGAACGCTTACTTGTGGTACTCCTGCATTTATGTACATTATTTTATGTCAGACGTATCGTCATTTATCTTTACATAAAACGACCTGCTTGTTAAATAGGACTTGAGAATTAGATATACTTGAGAGGAGAATACTTTTTTTAATTTGTATAGTAGACCATGATGCCAAACTTGATCAAATGCTTGTTGTATGTCTAAAAACGCAGCTGAACAATATTCTTTACGTTCTAAAGCATCAATAATGTGATTAATTACACGGTGGCATTGTAACGAAACCCAAATTAGTGTTCAGGTATCACCTTATTCTCTTTTAGTATTGACAATACTCTGCGCAAAAATATTTTTCCAAATATTTTGGAGAATAGAGACAACAAACTGATTGGTCTATATGAGGTGATTTCGTTCTCAGATTTAGCTGGTTTAGACACCATCACAATTTCAGCACATTTCCACTGGGTAAAGGAATAGTTAAGCCTTAAAAAAAATTAGATATAAGTGTTAGCAACATAATTCCGTTTTATACTCTCGCAACAAAGTTGCTAAGGAGAGTATTATAGTTTTGTTCACATAACGGTTGTTTGTAAGTCCTAGAACTAAAAGAGTCAGATATAGGGTTTTATATACCAAAGTGATCAGTGTGACGAGTAGAGTTGAAATCCGGATGTCTGTCTGTCCGTCCGTCCGTCCGTCCGTGCAAGCTGTAACTTGAGTAAAAATTGAGATATCATGATGAAACTTGGTACACGTACACTGCCACGCCCACAAAATAGCGAAAACCGAAAACCTATAAAGTGTCATAACTAAGCCATAAATAAAGATATTAAAGTGAAATTTTGCACAAAGGATCGCATTAAGAAGAGACATATTTGGACGTAATTTTTTTCGAAAAGTGGGCGTAGCCCTCGCCCCCTACTAAGTTTTTTGTATATATCTCGGAAACTACTATAGCTGTGTCAACCAAACTCTATAGAGTCGTTTCCTTTAGGCATTTCCATATACAGTTCCAAAATGGAAGAAATCGCATAATAACCACGCCCACCTCCCATACAAAGGTTACGTTGAAAATCACTAAAAGTGCGTTAACCTACTAACAAAAAACGTCAGAAACACTAAATTTTACGGAAGAAATGGCAGAAGGAAGCTGCACCCAGGCTTTTTTTTTAAATTGAAAATGGGTGTGGCGTCGCCCACTTATGGACCAAAAACCATATCTCAGGAACTACTTCACCGATTTCAATGAAATTCGGTAAATAATATTTTCTTAACACCCTGATAACATGTACGAAATATGGGTGAAATCGGTTTACAACCACGCCTTCTTCCGATATAACGCTATTTTGAATTCCATCTGATGCCTTCTCTGTATAATATATACATTAGGAACCAATGATGATAGCGGAATAAAACTTTACACAAATACGGTATTTGAAAAATATGTAAATGACGGATAATGAAATCTCGATTATCACTTTATCATGCGAGAGTATAAAAAGTTCGTTCACACCCAAACTTAGCCCTTCCTTACTTGTTTAGGTAAGCATTTAGCTACTTTGGCATCAATTTTGTCGGATCCTTGACCTTTCTTGTTAGACAATTTCTCGATTTCAGTACGGGTGTAATATGCTTCAGTGGTAAAGACATTTGACATGCTATGTCTTTGATAGGTACATTTCTTTTTTTAGGCCGTTTTATGTATTTTGTAGCATTCCATATCTTATGGTCTTCATTATTTCTATAATTTAAACTCGCAATATATTCGGATATCGATTTATTTTTGAAATCAGCTAATTTTTCTTTCAGCTCCTTTGTGGCCTTGTTTAGAATAGTTTTGTCAGTTGGATTTCTGCTGGTTTGCCATTTTTTTCGTAAACGTCTTTTATTCTGTATTAATGCTCTAATTTCTGTAGACACATGAAATGAGTTGTAAGGCAGGATTTCATTCCTCTTTTGGGAGTAGCAGCAAAAAAGCAGCTTCATGAATTAAGTTTGTAAAACCTTCAACTGTATCATTCAGTTCAGCTGAAGTTTTTAATAGAGGTGTTAAGTACTATATTTTGAGTTAAAGCAGTCTTGTAATATGCAAATTTACTTTTGTTGCTTAAAGCAGAATATTTTCGTGGTTTAATATTGATTAATGTGTTGTAGCTGACAATAATTGGCGAGTGGTCAGAGCTTAATTCTTCTGAGCTAACCGCATCTAAAAGCTGAGTTGGGATACCTTTATATACAGCAAAATCTAAGAGGTCAGGAATTTTCAATGGATCACTTGGCCAATAGGTTGGCTCACCACTTTACAGAGTTTTTAAATTATTCTTTATAATGCATTTGTAAAGCTCTCTACCCTTTGGGTTTAGAATACGTGAGCCCCACCAGGGATGCTTAGCATTGTAATCTCCTCCTACAAAAAAATCTCGGACCGAGACCGCTAAAGAAGCTTTCGAATTCAGAAGCTGATATGTTGTGTCTTAGTGGTGAGTACAAAGCATAAATATATACATCATTATTGTTGGTTTTAACTTTTATTCCAGCAGCTTGTATTGAAGGTGTTTGAATTGGTTCAGGAGCAACATAATTGATAGAAGTTTTAATTAAAACAGCACAACCAGCATGAGCCCTGTTACTGGGATGATTAGAAGTGACTATATCATAATTTTTAATTCGTAAAAACGTTTTATTTGTGAAATGTGTTTCTGACACTAGCATAATGTCAATATAATTCTCATTTAAAAATATTTCAATTTCTTGAGCGTGACAGGATAAGCCATTTTCATTCCATATTGCTAATCTTAAGTTCATTTGCATAACTTATTAATAAGTAGAGACATCATGTTAAGTAGAGTGTTTGTTAATTTTATTTGTTTTGCTAGTAGCTCTTCAATTTTTTCATCGTAGTTTGTTAATTTTTCTCATTTTGTTTATCTATAACCTTACTTTTTAATACATTAGCATAAGTCTGCTCAGTGTTGTTATTTGTCACATTGTTAGTGTAATTTGATTCAGGTAACCCATTACCTAAGCTAGGGAAGTTTTGTTGTTATATGTTTGTTCTCTTTTGTAATGCTTGCAGAAAGCGGTTTATTTCGAACGAGTTGTTGGTAAACAGCGCAGCTTTTGTAATTCGCTGTATGGTTTTGTAAGCAATGTACACATATAGAATGTGTCTTTGGATTTATTACATTGACTAGTAGGATGCATTAAATTACACTTAACGCATTTATACGGTTTTTATACTCTCGCAACAATGTTGCTAACGAGAGTATTATAGTTTTGTTCACATAACGGTTGTTTGTAAGTCCTAAAACTAAAAGAGTCAGATATAGGGTTATATATACCAAAGTGATCAGGGTGACGAGTAGAGTCGAAATCCGGATGTCTGTCTGTCCGTCCGTCCGTCTGTCCGTCCGCCCGTGCAAGCTGTAACTTGAGTAAAACGCGAGATATCATGATGAAACTTGGTACACGTATTCCTTGGCTCCATAAGAAGGTTAAGTTCGAAGATGGGCAAAATCGGGCCACTGCCACGCCCACAAAATGGCGGAAACCGAAAACCTATAAAGTGTCATAACTAAGCCATAAATAAAGATATTAAAGTGAAATTTGGCACAAAGGATCGCATTAGGGAGGGGCATATTTAAACGCAATTGTTTTGGAAAAGTGGGCGTGGCCCCGCCCCTACTAATTTTTTTGTACATATCTCGGAAACTACTATAGCTATGTCAACCAAAGTCTACAGAGTCCTTTTCTTCAGGTATTTTCATATCAACTTCAAAAATGGAAGAAATCGGATAATAACCACGCCCACCTCCCATACAAAGGTTATGTTGAAAATCACTAAAAGTGCGTTAACCGACTAACAGAAAACGTCAGAAACACTAAATTTTACGAAAAAAATTGCAGAAGGAAGCTGCACCCAGGCTTTTTTTTAAAATTGAAAATGGGCGTGGCCTCGCCCACTTATGGACCAAAAACCATATCTCGGGAACTACTAGACCGATTTCAATGAAATTCGGTATGTAACATTTTCTTAACACCCTGATAACATGTACGAAATATGGGTGAAATCGGTTTACAACCACGCCTTCTTCCGATATAACGCTATTTTGAATTCCATCTGATGCCTTCTCTGTATAATATATACATTAGGAACCAATGATGATAGCGGAATAAAACTTTACACAAATACGGTGATTTGGAAAAATACGTAAATGACGGATAATGAAATCTTCGATTATCACTTTTTTATCATGCGAGAGTATAAAATGTTCGTTCACACCCAAACTTAGCCCTTCCTTACTTGTTTAGGTAAGATTTGCAGCTACTTTGCATCAATTTTGTCGGATCCTTGACCTTTCTTGTTAGACAATTTCTCGATTTCAGTACGGGTGTAATATGCTTCAGTGGTAAAGACATTTGACATGCTATGTCTTTGATAGGTACATTTCTTTTTTTAGGCCGTTTTATGTATTTTGTAGCATTCCATATCTTATGGTCTTCATTATTTCTATAATTTAAACTCGCAATATATTCGGATATCGATTTATTTTTGAAATCAGCTAATTTTTCTTTCAGCTCCTTTGTGGCCTTGTTTAGAATAGTTTTGTCAGTTGGATTTCTGCTGGTTTGCCATTTTTTTCGTAAACGTCTTTTATTCTGTATTAATGCTCTAATTTCTGTAGACACATGAAATGAGTTGTGAGGCGGGATTTCATTCCTCTTTTGGGGAGTAGCAGCAAAAGCAGCTTCATGAATTAAGTTTGTAAAACCTTCAACTGTATCATTCAGTTCAGCTGAAGTTTTAATAGAGGTGTTAAGTACTATATTTTGAGTTAAGCAGTCTTGTAATATGCAAATTTACTTTTGTTGCTTAAAGCAGAATATTTTCGTGGTTTAATATTGATTAATGTGTTGTAGCTGACAATAATTGGCGAGTGGTCAGAGCTTAATTCTTCTGAGCTAACCGCATCTAAAAGCTGAGTTGGGATACCTTTATATACAGCAAAATCTAAGAGGTCAGAATTTTCAATGGATCACTTGGCTGCCAGGTTGGCTCACCACTTTACAGAGTTTTTAAATTCATTCTTTATAATGCATTTGTAGAAACTCTCTACCCTTTGGGTTTAGAATACGTGAGCCCCACCAGGGATGCTTAGCATTGTAATCTCCTCCTACAAAAAAATCTCGGACCGAGACCGCTAAAGAAGCTTTCGAATTCAGAAGCTGATATGTTGTGTCTTAGTGGTGAGTACAAAGCATAAATATATACATCATTATTGTTGGTTTTAACTTTTATTCCAGCAGCTTGTATTGAAGGTGTTTGAATTGGTTCAGGAGACAACATAATTGATAGAAGTTTTACTTAAAACAACACAACCAGCATGAGCCCTGTTACTGGGATGATTAGAAGTGACTATATCATAATTTTTAATTCGTAAAAACGTTTTATTTGTGAAATGTGTTTCTGACACTAGCATAATGTCAATATAATTCTCATTTAAAAATATTTCAATTTCTTGAGCGTGACGGGATAAGCCATTTTCATTCCATATTGCTAATCTTAAGTTCATTTGCATAACTTATTAATAAGTAGAGACATCATGTTAAGTAGAGTGTTTGTTAATTTTATTTGTTTTGCTAGTAGCTCTTCAATTTTTTTCATCGTAGTTTGTTAATTTTTCTCATTTTGTTTATCTATAACCTTACTTTTTAATACATTAGCATAAGTCTGCTCAGTGTTGTTATTTGTCACATTGTTAGTGTAATTTGATTCAGGTAACCCATTACCTAAGCTAGGAAGTTTTGTTGTTATATGTTTGTTCTCTTTTGTAATGCTTGCAGAAAGCGGTTTATTTCGAACGAGTTGTTGGTAAACAGCGCAGCTTTTTGTAATTCGCTGTATGGTTTTGTAAGCAATGTACACATATAGAATGTGTCTTTGGATTTATTACATTGACTAGTAGGATGCATTAAATTACACTTAACGCATTTATACGGTTTTTATACTCTCGCAACAATGTTGCTAACGAGAGTATTATAGTTTTGTTCACATAACGGTTGTTTGTAAGTCCTAAAACTAAAAGAGTCAGATATAGGGTTATATATACCAAAGTGATCAGGGCGACGAGTAGAGTCCAAATCCGGATGTCTGTCTGTCCGTCCGTCCGTCTGTCCGTCCGCCCGTGCAAGCTGTAACTTGAGTAAAACGCGAGATATCATGATGAAACTTGGTACACGTATTCCTTGGCTCCATAAGAAGGTTAAGTTCGAAGATGGGCAAAATCGGCCACTGCCACGCCCACAAAATGGCGGAAACCGAAAACCTATAAAGTGTCATAACTAAGCCATAAATAAAGATATTAAAGTGAAATTTGGCACAAAGGATCGCATTAGGGAGGGGCATATTTAAACGCAATTGTTTTGGAAAAGTGGGCGTGGCCCCGCCCCTACTAATTTTTTTGTACATATCTCGGAAACTACTATAGCTATGTCAACCAAAGTCTACAG
This sequence comes from Bactrocera tryoni, assembly GCF_016617805.1. Lineage (NCBI taxonomy): Eukaryota > Metazoa > Arthropoda > Insecta > Diptera > Tephritidae > Bactrocera > Bactrocera tryoni. Next base: position 28,105 of record NW_024395837.1, on the reverse strand, counting down.
AGTCCTTTTCTTCAGGTATTTTCATATCAACTTCAAAAATGGAAGAAATCGGATAATAACCACGCCCACCTCCCATACAAAGGTTATGTTGAAAATCACTAAAAGTGCGTTAACCGACTAACAAAAAACGTCAGAAACACTAAATTTTACGAAAAAATTGCAGAAGGAAGCTGCAACCCAGGCTTTTTTTAAAAATTGAAAATGGGCGTGGCCTCGCCCACTTATGGACCAAAAACCATATCTCGGGAACTACTAGACCGATTTCAATGAAATTCGGTATGTAACATTTTCTTAACACCCTGATGACATGTACAAAATATGGGTGAAATCGGTTAAGAACCACGCCTTTTTTCAATATAACGCTATTTTGAATTCCATCTGATGCCTTCTCTGTATAATACGAGTATATACATTAGGAACGAATGATGATAGCGGAATAAAACTTTACACAAATACGGTATTTGAAAAATATGTAAATGACGGATAATGAAATCTTGATTATCATTTTATCGTGCGAGAGTATAAAATGTTCGGTGACACCCGAACTTAGCCCTTCCTTACTTGTTTACAATAAGTTTTGGTATGCCCAAATTCCTGGCATCGATAGCATTGAATAATGTCATTAGATTGACGTGGAGCGTCTACCTTAATAATAGCATTATTTAAATGTTTAAGCTCGTAAATTTCCTTATTGTTAGCGTTGGGCTCCAAATCAACAAAGAACATTGCTAACGGTTGCTTAGTTATCCTGCTTTTAATATTACTTACATTTCTTACTTTATGACCCAATGAAGTAATAATGTATTACTTTTTATTTCATCCAAAACAGTGGAAAAGTGAATACCTTTTATGACTACTCTGTATGATCGATCCTGTTTAGGTTGATACGTGTGAAAACACACTTTGACACTGTCTAAATATTTTTCAAATTTTTCTGTAAGAATCTATATCATTTATGATAACTCTAATTTGGCCATCATTTAACGACTTATATCTAAAATCTTTTTTGGCAATTAGACTAGCAATAGAGTTTATCATTTCTTCTTCTTCTTCTTAATTGGCGTAGACACCGCTTACGCGATTATAGCCGAGTTAACAACAGCGCGCCAGTCGTTTCTCCTTTTCGCTACGTGGCGCCAATTGGATATTCCAAGCGTAGCCAGGTCCTTCTCCACTTGGTCCTTCCAACGGAGAGGAGGTCTTCCTCTTCCTCTGCTTCCCCCGGCGGGTACAGCGTCGAATACTTTCAGAGCTGGAGTGTTTTCGTCCATTCGGACAACATGACCTAGCCAGCGTAGCCGCTGTCTTTTAATTCGCTGAACTATGTCAATGTTGTCGTATATCTCGTACAGCTCATCGTTCCATCGAATGCGATATTCGCCGTGGCCAACGCGCAAAGGACCATAAATCTTTCGCAGAACTTTTCTCACGAAAACTCGCAACGTCGACTCATCAGTTGTTGACATCGTCCAAGGCTCTGCACCATATAGCAGGACGGGAATTATGAGCGACTTATAGAGTTGGGCTTTTGTTCGTCGAGAGAGGACTTTACTTTTTAATTGCCTACTCAGTCCGAAGTAGCACCTGTTGGCAAGAGCAATCCTGCGTTGGATTTCCAGGCTGACATTATTGGTGGTGTTAATACTGGTTCCTAAATAGACGAAATTATCTACAACTTCAAAGTTATGACTGTCAACAGTGACGTGAGAGCCAAGTCGCGAGTGCGACGACTGTTTGTTTGATGACAGGAGATATTTCGTTTTGCCCTCGTTCACTACCAGACCCCTTTTCTGTGCTTCCTTGTCCAGCCTAGAGAAAGCAAAACTAACGGCGCGGGTGTTGAGGCCGATGATATCAATATCGTCGGCATACGCCAACAGCTGTACACTCTTATAGAAGATGGTACCTTCTCTGTTTAGTTCTGCAGCTCGAACTATTTTCTCCAGGAGCAGGTTGAAGAAGTCGCACGATAGAGAGTCGCCTTGTCTGAAACCTCGTTTGGTATCGAACGGCTCGGAGAGGTCCTTCCCGATCCTGACGGAGCTTTTCGTGTTGTTCAACGTCACTTTACACAGCCGTATTAGTTTTGCGGGGATACCAAATTCAGACATCGCGGCATAAAGGCAGCTCCTTTTCGTGCTGTCGAAAGCAGCTTTGAAATCGACGAAGAGATGGTGTGTGTCGACTCTCCTTTCACGGGTCTTTTCCAAGATTTGGCGCATGGTGAATATCTGGTCGGTTGTTGATTTTCCAGGTCTAAAGCCACACTGAAAAGGTCCAATCAGTTTGTTGACGGTGGGCTTTAATCTTTCACACAATACGCTCGATAGAACCTTATATGCGATGTTGAGGAGGCTAATCCCACGGTAGTTGGCGCAGATTGTGGGGTCTCCTTTTTTATGGATTGGGCATAGCACACTTAAATTCCAATCGTTGGGCATGCTTTCGTCCGACCATATTTTACAAAGAAGCTGATGCATGCACCTTATCAGTTCTTCGCCGCCGTGTTTGAATAGCTCGGCCGGTAATCCATCGGCCCCCGCCGCTTTGTTGTTCTTAAGGCGGGTAATTGCTATTCGAACTTCTTCATGGTCGGGCAATGCTCCATCGTCATCGATTGGGGAATCTGGTTCGCCTTCTCCTGGCGTTGTGCATTCTCTGCCATTCGGCAGGCTGGAGAAGTGTTCCCTCCATAATTTAAGTATGCTCTGGGCATCGGTCACTAGATCACCTTTGGGGGTTCTACAAGAGTATGCTCCGGTCTTGAAACCTTCTGTAAGCCGCCGCATTTTTTCGTAGAATTTTCGAGCATTACCCCTGTCGGCCAGCTTATCAAGCTCATTATACTCCCGCATTTCGGCCTCTTTCTTTTTCTGTCTGCAGATGCGTCTCGCTTCCCTCTTCAATTCTCGGTATCTATCCCATCCCGCACGTGTTGTGGTCGATCGTAACGTTGCGAGGTAGGCAGCCTGTTTTCTCTCCGCTGCGGGCGCGGCACTCCTCGTCGTACCAGTTGTTCTTTTGCACTTTCCGAAAACCAAGGGTTTCGGATGCAGCTGTACGTAAGGAGTTTGAAATGCCGTCCCACAGTTCCCTTATACCGAGTTGTTGATGAGTGCTCTCAGAGAGCAGGAGTGCAAGCCGAGTAGAAAATCGTTCGGCAGTCTGTTGTGATTGCAGCCTTTCGACGTCGAACCTTCCTTGTGTTTGTTGGCGTGCGTTTTTTGCTGCACAGAGGCGGGTGCGAATCTTGGCTGCAACAAGATAGTGGTCCGAGTTGATGTTAGGACCTCGGAGCGCACGCACATCTAAAACACTGGAGACGTGTCTTCCGTCTATCACAACATGATCGATCTGGTTGGTAGTTTTTCGATCCGGAGACAGCCAGGTAGCTTGATGAATCTTCTTATGCTGGAATCTAGTACTACAGATAACCATATTTCTGGCCCCGGCGAAGTCGATCAGCCTCAACCCATTTGGGAATGTTTCCTCGTGGAGGCTGAATTTACCGACCGTAGTGCCAAATATACCTTCTTTGCCCACCCTGGCGTTAAAGTCGCCAAGCACGATTTTGACATCGTGGCGGGGGCATCTCTAATAAGTGCGTTCCAAGCACTCATAAAAGGCATCTTTGGTCACATCGTCCTTCTCATCCGTCGGAGCGTGGGCGCAGATCAGCGATATGTTGAAGAACCTCGCTTTGATGCGGATTGTGGCTAGACGTCCATTCACCGGAGTGAATGACAGTACTCGGCGACGGAGTCTCTCTCCCACCACGAATCCCACACCAAACTTGCGCTCCTTTATATGGCCACTGTAGTAAATGTTACAAGGACCTACTCGTCTCTGTCCTTGTCCCGTCCATCGCATTTCTTGGACGGCGGTGATTTCAGCCTTTATTTTCACGAGGACATCAACCAGCTGGGCAGCGGCACCTTCCCAATTAAGGGACAGGACATTCCAGGTGCATGCCCTGATATCGTTGTCCTTATTTCGTTTGCCATGGTCGTCATCAAAAGAGGGGATTCTCATCCGAGGCTGTTTGTCGTTTTTAATTTGGGTAGGCTTTTTACGTGGCGGGTCCCAAACCCAGCGCACAACCCTATGCAGGGGATGTTTCGCCTTCTCACTTTAGCTCACCTTCGAACGGATGTTCTTAGGCTACCCAGAGGATACTTGGTCAAAGACGGGAAGTCGTGAGCTGCTTGAGTCACATGTAAAAGAATCGTTTTTGGCCACTCCCAAGTGAATGGCGATCAGAGAACTTTCCTCACTTGCGTGAACTTTTACACATGACCCCATCCTTCTTTTATTTTTAGTTTATCATTTCACTCATTTTAAAAACACCTGGTATAATCAACGGCGGTGGTTTTGGAGCATTCAGCACTTCTGTTTCATTCACTGTCACATCCTCTTCAGCGATCGGAAAAGTGTCTTCATCATCACTTAGGAGGTCAAATCTATTTGGATGTATGAGAATTTCTTTCTTCTTTTGATGGAATTTAGGAGACTTATTGTTTGAACGTTTTCCATTTTTGAATGAAAAGCTTTGCCATTTATGTTTTGCATATTCGTTGTCTTCATCTTCTCCTGATGCATTCATTTTATAATGCTATTCAGGTAGATTCAGATAATTATAATCACTCTCACTAACATATATTACGCGGGATAATACACTTGGAAAAAAGCGAGTAGCGCGACTGATCAACACAATATAATATTTTATTATTTAATTAATAAAATAGAAACATTAAAAAATCAACTTATGCTAAATTTCTATAGGCCCACGAGATCTCTTAACTTTCTTGGTTCTGTACTTAAATTTATAACTAGTACACCAGATCATGTCGACCTTATCGAAATAAAAACTTCAAATAGTATGCTAATAAGAAATAATAAACGAAAGAGCATTAATTCACAGTTTGAAAGAATTCATGAAACACTCGATCCTAAAGCAATAAACGAGAATTTAATAATAGGAGAAATTTATAACGAATTACAAACAAAAACTTATACTATTAATTTCGCGAAAAATAAAAATGTTTACTCTGGCACACCTAATTTGAATGATGTGCATGATTTAATAAACCATGAGGAGTTGGATCTTCACTAATCAATATATTGGAATATTCTGACACCCGTATTTGTTATTTCGAACAGGCTATAATTACAATTTACAAATACCCAGTACTCGAAACTAAATGTAGATTATTTAGTGTATCCCCTTTAGCTCATAAGCATGGTAAAATTATTCTAGATCCTAAGATAGCAAAATATAATAATTATCAAAGGCTTTCAAAATGCAAGAACTTTTTCAGCAATTTTATTTGTAAATCAGAATCCTCTGATAATTGCACTATCAAAATACTAAATGATAATCCAGCACAATGTGAAACAATTCACGAAATTAACGGTCTACTCCAAATCCTAGAGAATGGATACATTTTGACAGATTACCAGCATACTTGGAACAACATTCATAAATCAGGCCCTAAATTGATACACTTCAATGAATCCACGAATATCGATAACATGACATACAAATTACAATCATCAACAGCAACAATTTGTAGCAGCATAGCGAGGACGCTCTAAGAAGGAGGGGAGTTAGCGACGCTGAAGATAGCCTAAGTAAATTTCACACTTAACCTAAACAATCAATAAAATTCCTGCATTATAAACACAACAGACAGAATTCCATAAAGAAAAACTGATAAGCATAACAAAACTCTCTTTGTTCTAGCAAGATAACAGATATCGAATTACAACAAAGAAGTTGCATGCAGATAACAGCAGCCGCATTCCACAAGTATAAATAGCACTAAGATTATAAAATGTAGTCAGTAAGAAATTATGAATAAAAAAGGCAACACGAAAATAAGTGTACTGCCCAAATAAATATAATTTCTTACTCTTACGAACTAAGAGGGACAACTCATAATTTCCACAATGATGAAATGGATGAATAAACCCTCGATTTTACGCCCATCTCTTATTGTGGAAGTTTGAGGACACCCCCACCAACACCACCTTAAGCCAAGGTGTTGAGGTACCCGTGCCGATGGCCGAATGGTCAGCGGGGGTAACAAATAACTGATTGCCAGCGATCCCATCCGATGCTCCGGAAAGTTCGGAGGTATTAAAATACCTTTTCTATGCTTACCGTCTCTGCGTACGAGTGACCAACCCTTTCCGGCCTACTCGTAGGACCAGAACATCAATAAAAAACAACAAAAACAATAACTACAACAACAACAAAAAACTTGACTACAAAAGCTACCATTACTGGAACAGCTATGACATATCGAAATATATATACTCGCCTCCAGCCAGTAGACGATTAAGAGTACTACCGGACGTACCAGTTGCAGTACGTCGGTTGTGACAACAGCAGAAACTACCAAATCAAACGTTGAAGCCTCCACCTCCAAAGCTGCCACTAGCACCAAACAAAGTGTACTGATAGCTGAAAGAGACAACCAGCGCAAGAAATGCAAAAAACTCCAAAAGCAATTGAGGAAAAACCGGTACCAGAGGGCAGTCTTTGTACAAGTAAAGATTGCTAAAGATCAGGCAGTCGGCAGTTGATGAGAAAGAACTCAAGCCCCTCAAACAAACAATGGAAGATTACGAAAGTTTCCTGAAAAGGAAGCAATCCGAACCTCAAGTCGAGTGTACAAAACCGAGCAGTTCTCAAAAAAGGAATCGCTCACTCATCGAACCGCAAGGCACTCTGTCCAAAAAAAGGCAGAGTGAAGGTGAACAAAACAACTCAACAACAGCAAGAAATTTCTGCGAAGTAGTCAGAGACAGCCCACAAGTAGCCATTATTGACGGTTCCTAATCACCAAGCACAATGCAGGAAAGGTGGGTGGAGATCAGATTGTCGAGTTTGGTGCTAAGCTAAGCACTCGACAGTCCTGCTCGCCCCTCCCGGAGTTTGACTCCTCTGAAACCCTTAGGGGTTACAGAGTCATTAGGTGCATAGATCAGCGACAACTTTGTATGCTTGCTAATGCCAAGGACATCCTGAGGAGATCTCGAGCTCGCATTTGGTTGCCCCCTCTAAAGGAGCCATACAACAGCCGAACAAACCCAGCAGAGCAATACTAGTGGCCTAATGCGATCAGCCGATAGAGGCTCTCACGAAGACTGACAACAAAATCAGCTTCAGTATTCGCAAGGAAAGGATGAAAATCTTCCAAAGCGACAAAGCTGCTGATGAAGACGACTCGGATTAGGTGGACGACACCAGCCAATTGCCAAGGAACGTGGACATCAAAGAGAAACCAAATGAACAATTATCTTATATGTGTGTAGATAAACCTACAGCACTCGAAGAGACAAATCTTATAAACGAGAGGGGCATCGACATCAGCCTTATACAGAAGCCCTGGGTTAACTAAGACTCCATTAGGCTAAACATAAGCAATTACAATATCTTTTACACACGTAACGATGGTAAACCAAGGGTACGCATTCTTATCAATTAAAGTATAAATGTATTCCTTTGTCCAAATTACAGCACAGCAGATATCACGGTGGTAAAGGTGGAGCAAAAGAAAAACAATTTCTTTTTGGTCTCAGCCTACATGGCTCCTGAGGTGGACGTACCATCGGCACCACTCAAAAGACTAATCGAGGACTACAAAAAGGAAGATGCGCTAATAACTTGTGATGCCAGCGCAAGCACACCTTATGGGGAAGGTTCAGTATAAACATCTGAGGTGAGTCGCTCTTACAATATATTTTAAATAGCAATTTAAGTATATTCAACAAGGGCGATAGACCGACTTTTATTTTCCCCAGCTCTGAAAGGTTTCCGGGTTAAGAGGAAGTACTGAACCTCACGATCTCAACAGAGACAGAAAGTCTCGTTCTCTTCAGCATTCGTGAGAAATTCAGTACTCTTCTCAAATATCGAAACTCTAGAAAATGTTGAAAATTTACAAGAATAGCAATAAGCCTTATAAAAGGAGTCAAAAATAGTTTCAGCAATCATCGTGAACTTGTCACAGAGGTAGAGAAGATAGAAAATATCTTAACAACAACATTTATTAAATCCATTGCCCTAACAATCCTGAAAAAGAGAAAGTCTCCTCTTTGGTGGAATAGTGATCTTAAGAACCTGAGAACACAACTAAGGAAAGCTTTCAATGAGAGTTTCAGAACCAAAATCTGGTAACCCGACAAAGATATCAGAAAAAATACAAAAAAGGAGTCAGGAAAGCCAAAATTGACTCATGGCAATCTTTCTGCACATCGATAGAAAGTTGCAGAGAATCCACCAGGCTGAGTAAAATGCTAAAAAGCACACAAATATTGCCTACATAAAGGCAAAGAAAATGCTTGGACCTCCTCTGCAGAATAATCTTTGGAGGTACTCATTAAAACGCATATCTCTTGGAGTCAGCAAAAGACGACAACGGCGGTTCAACCACAACTCCTGGCAAACTCAGCTGTCTACCCAAGCCTGATAGTAGACAAAAGTAAAACTAAATTCGCTATAAATAGTTTCTCACCATTTAAAGCGGCAGATCCAGACATGGCTATGTCCATAATGCTGCAAAAGCTGGAAGAACCAATGGTTTGAAGGCTTGAAAATATTTCCAAAACAAACATTCAACTGTCTGTGTTCCTACCAAAACCGGGCAGAAAAACACACAATAAAGCCAAGGATTTCATATATCTGTAAGCCTGACATCCTTCATGCTGCAGGTACTAGAAAGGCTAATGGACTTACATATAAGAATAACCTTGGCGGATAGGTTATCGAAATCCCAACATGCATACATAAAGGACCGATCAACAGAAACTGTCCTTCACGATGTGATAAGTGTAATTGAAAAATAGGTAGAGGTGAAAGCAGTAGCATATGCGGACGATATAGTGTTGTTGTAGCAGGCATGTTTCCTCCAACAGTCAGTGAGATTAAGGAAAGAGCAGTACGCAAGTAAAACCTGCGAACAATGGACTTGGTGTTAACCCTAATAAAACAGAACTGATGCTTTTTAGATGCACAACTAAAATTTCCCAGTTTCATCTTCCCATACTAAATGGTACAACACTCTCTATGTCCACCACAGCTAAATACTTGGGTTGGATGTTGACACAAAACTGAACAGCAAAATGAATACTGAAAAAAAAACCTTTATGGCCTTGAAAGAGAATCGTCAGCAGGAATTGGGGCATGTCATTGGAGCAATACTTACATATGGAGCACTGGTATGGAGGCCAGCGCTCAAGAAACAATACAACATCTGAAAATTAAATGGAATGCAAAGAGCAGCATGTGCAGGTGTTACTGGTGCAATGAAGTCATGTCCGACTGATGGGCTTAATGTGATCCTGGATCAACTATCTACTATCCTGCATCAACTAACTACTATATCCATCTATCGGCTCTCCTTGCTTTGCTGTCGCCCATTACTAATAGTCCTTAATTGTAAGAATGCTCTGAGCTTACTAGAAAACAAGCTACATCTAGATTTTCTATTGGTCTCCCGCCATAGGAACATTTTCGGCAACGAAAACGCAGACGATTTGGCAAAGGCTGAAGCTTTTCTAAACGAATCCGATGCAGAGTTAATACCGGTAGGATCAAAGTGTAAACACAATGGCTACGACACACTGCAAACTACATCTGTCAAATATTAAAATACACACGTTTTTATGGGCAGTGTTATTTTGACAGCTGCACGACTACACGACTGCAGGCCGACAGTTGTCGTTCTCGCTAACTTCAATATCCTCCTATTTTTGCCAACGACAGTACGACGACAGTAGAGTTGACAGTAGAATGGAAGATAGAAAGAGGAGGTAGAGAGGTGATGCCACTAATATGTAAAATGTAAAATTATTCACAGCTCTAACAAACTTGATGTTATTTTACAAATAAAAGCATAAAATAGCTATATTATAGCTCTATTATATCATTTGTAATAACAAGTGATAATTTAAAGCAAAAATATTTACCATTTACTTATTTTTTGCATAGAAAATTTCACTTTGAACAAAATATTAAAATTTCATTGAAGTGAAAGGTATTAGTATGGCCACAAAGAAATTGTGTACATACAAAATGGACAACTGCGTTGTTTTGTGTACATGCCGGCCATTGTGTTGTTGTTGCTTCTCAAAATGAACATGTAGTAAGATGAACAACGACGTTTTCAGTTCACTGTCGTGCCGCTGCAGTCTGTCGTAGCCATTGTGTTTACACAGTCAATCAGAAGAGAGCTCAATATACAATTTCAACAATTAGCAAATAACAGATGGAAAAGTACAACAAAAATCAATATAACTAAACAGATATGGCCAATATATGACAAGAAAAGGTACAATGGCTTATTAAATAGGACCAGAAAAAGTAGTTTTACAGTAAATGGTACCATAACAGGGCATCGGCCAATTGGAGAACATGCGCTCAAAATGTGTATGCCCCTACTGTAATGCCCAGTCCTACAGAATACTTTTAACCTATCAAAGCATTCTTGAATGGATGTCTATAAAAATCATATCGGATATTAGTAGCTTCATGGAAACCACAAAATGGTTTGAACGAGAGGATGAAACGAGATATCATTAATAAAAAGGTCTACGACTAGTGCTTCAAAATGGCACAGCTAGTGCTAAATGCATGAAAAATATAACCGGGCTCCACAACTACCTATCTACCTACCCCACATCACACCATCTGATTCCTCACACAAAAGGGAATAAAAGGACCCACGCGGGGATCGCGCACACTTCTGTTTCGACAACAGCGATCGGTAAAAAGTTTTCGCGCTCATATCACGTTCAGAGTGTCTGGAGCATTTACACATCTGCCTCAGTTTACCAAAGTGTAAACTTAAACTTTTTTAAATAAAATCCTAGAATAAAGTTCTCATTTTTTTATTCATTTAAATAAGTGTGTGTAATTTAATACACCACTAATTTTAGAATAGCCAAAATCGCTCAGGACAAAACGGACAGTGTGAAAATGGACGAAATGGAATCATAATTTCGTCCTCTCCTCATATACTGTTTTATTAGAAACTATTACCGGCAGGATACAGGCCGCAATTTCTATCGGCAACAAAAAACTCAAATAGATTAAAATTTTTTAATAATTTATTTTCTAGTTAAACTAAAAAAATTCCAAAAAAAAGTGTAAAATTTTAAAAATTTCTCAAAAATTTAAAAAAGTGGTTTTTGATCAAAAAAATTTTACTTTATGTTGTTTAAAAGTATGTTTTCACTTGACTTTTCTTATTTTAACTTTTTAGATAATTTATTGTCAAAGATAATAAACTTTGCCCCAATTCCATAGGATGTTTAGTTTTTTTTTCTATCAGCCAATCAAGAAAAATCGTAAAAATGTGAAACCGAGAAATCGCACGCGAATGTTTTCGCTTTCTGCCCAAGCACTAATATATCTGCTACACGCTCGGTCACTATTTCTCTTCTTCTTCTTCTGTACTGGCGTAGACGCCACTTACGCGATTATATCCGAGTTAACAACAGCACGCCAGTCGTTTCTTCTTTTCGCTGCGTGGCGCCAATTGGATATTTCAAGCGAAGCCAGCTCCTTCTCCACCTGGTCCTTGCAACGAGTGGAGGTCTTCCTCTGCTTCCTCCGGCGGATACTGCGTCGAATAATTTCAGAGCTGGAGTGTTTTCGTCCATTCAGACAACAAGACCTAGCCAGCGTAGCGAAATCTTTGATATTCTGCTTTGGGAAGCAATTGCCCCATGCATCACGCATGTGCATTTTACTTTATGTTGTTTAAAAATGTTCAAACTTGACTTTTCTTGGTTTTTTTTTAGTTTAATTAGAAGATAATTTAATGCCAAAGATAATAAACTTTGCCCCAATTCCATACGACGTTTACTATTTTTCTTTCCTGCCCGCAAATTAAGAAAAATCGTAAAAGTGGAAAGCCGAGAAATCGCGAGTCAAAGTTTTCGCTTCCCGCCCAAGCGCTCATATATCTGCTAGACGCTCGGTCACTATTTCCCTTCTAGTTTTGAAAATATTTCGAATTCCTATCTTCCCCCTTAAAAGAGGGAGAAATGTATAATTAATGCGCCAGGGACTTTAAATTTTACTCCCAGGAGTATACAAAAAAACCAACCAAGGTTTTAGTTTGACGATGAACTTGGCACCGCCTACATTTAGGTGAAATCACATATCTATGTGCCAATTTCAAACAAATACTAAATGCAAGACATTACCGTGATGGTCCTATGTTACGTTGTGAAAGTGTAACCAATCGAGCTATAACCACGACTACTTCCCACATAACAATATTTTAAATTCCACATGATTCTTCCAAAGAACATATTCGAATAAAACTATGGCTTTGACAATCAGCCTATCCATTTCTCTGCCTCCAATTTGTTATATATAAAGTTTTACTACATTCTACCTACTTTAAATTGTTTATTTTGGTTAAAATGTGTGAAATTTTAAAGACATTTAGTGGAAACATTATTTTAAAAATATAAATTTATATTAATGGTTTGGCGCTCAATATAAATGAAATTGATCTAAGCCGCATATCCATAGCTTAATGCCTTAAATACCGATCCTTTAATTAATATAATTTTCGTTGCCGGAATGTAAAATATAGTAAGAACACTAAGTGAGTCTATGACCTTCGAAATAAGTTATTACGATACCGAATTTGATGATTTGAAGTTAAAGCTTTTTCTTTTTTGTTCTAATCACTTTGTTAGATTAATAAGAGATCTAATTTGTAAATGCATACGGCATCTGATACTTTTCCACTGTCAAGCTGTAAATTATGCAATGTAATTTAAGACAGCGAGGCTCTCGACGTATCACGTTGCCTCACCTTGCATCCGAGCAACATCACCAAGCTTTTTAAGAACAATACGCAAAATACTGGTGGATATTATGGCAGCGATCAGTTCGTGGTAGGAAGACAAAGCTGTATGTAAAAGTTCTCTCAAGTGTTGAAAGTCCTCTGAGCGCCGTTCACTTGAGAGTGGCCACAAACGGTTTTCTACAAATAGCTTCCGCAGCATATGACTTCCGGTCTTAGAACAAGTATCATCCACGCTAGGAAAACACCCCCAATTAAAAGATCAAAACAGCCTAAAATGACAGACCCCTATTTTGATGACAACCACTACAAATGTATTCATGCCAACGGTTCCAGAGTACGCACCTAAAATGCCCGGGAAGGTGCCGCTACCCAGCTAGTTGATGTCTTCGTAAGAGTAAAGGCTGACATCACTGTTGTCCAAGAAGTACGATGGACGGAAGAAGTACTAGGACGAGTAGGAGCTTGGAGTATTTACTATAGTGGCCATATAAAGGAGCGCAAGCTCGGTGTGGAATTTGTGATAGGTTCATAGTGGAAAAGAGACTCCATCGCCGAGTTCTGGCATTAACCCCGATGGATGAACGTCTGGCCACAATCCGCATCAAAGAAAAGTTCTTCTAAATATCGCTGATTTGGGCCACGCATCGACGGAAAAGAAGGACGATATGACCAAAGATGTGTTCTACTTATGAGCGCTTTGAGCTCAAATATAAGAGCTGGCCCCATCACGATGCTAAAATCGAGCTTGGCGACTTTAACGCCAGGGTGGGCAAAGAAGGTAACTTAGGCACAACAGTCGGTAAATTCAGCCATTATGATGAGTATCCGCAAATGGGTTGAGGCTGGTCGACTTCGCCAGGGCCCGAAGTATGGTAATCTGTAGTACTAGATTCAAGCATACGAAAACTCAATAAGCTACCTGGCTTCGCATCGAAAAGTCAACTAGATCGATCGTGCCGTGATAGGCGGTAGGCACGTCTCCAGTGTTTAGACGGAACGCTATCTGTTTCAACGAAGATATACAACCGCCTCTGTGCAGCAAAAAACGCACATCAACAAACACAAGTCAGGTTCGACCCAGCACTACTATGGGGATCAGCAGATGGCGGATAACTGAACGGCCTCCAGATATACAGGTAACTGGGAATATGCAATAAGCAGTCCCCGACGAAAGCAGCAGAAATAGAGGGTGGAGCCTAAAAAGCTATATTTGCTCAATGAAGTTTCTGTGATGGGGTAAATCGAATCCGTCTCCAGGTTAGAAGCGCCTGAACTAAACACCTTCCAGTAGGTATAAATGGTACCGGCAGGATTCCGGAAAAATAAATCAAGGCGAATATGCTTGACAAGTTCTAAGTTACGGTGTTAAAAGTCCAGTACCGGCCGTTTTGTGGAGTGGGCAAGCAGGCTCTCGGCCGTCGAAATCCAGCGACTGCAATGATATGATGGTGGATCACTTGGCCATTGCATTAGATAAAATTACAAGTAAAAATGTGAAATTTATCTATTTGGGCGAGCACCAAAGTTAGCTCATCTCCACCCACGCTACAAAAAGGAATCCGGACACTACAGGGAAAAAATGAAAGTGTGCAAAATCATATGCTTGCACTGGGAGAAAACGTAAATAACCCCATGAGGGAAACTCTTTAGCAGTATCGTGAAGTTGCATGCGAGAGCACAGAAGGACTGCACTCAGCTCAAAAATTCCTGTTCACAAAATAAGGTCTTACTGAGTGCCGTAGAAGCGACACAGAAAGGGTTACGTGCTGACAGGCAAGCGAGTCGGAAAACTCCACAAAAAAAAGATCAATAGATCGCAAGGAGAAGGAATGCAAAAAGAATCAAATAAAATATAGGGGCCTGGCGAAAGTCCGGTTAATATAAGGAGGAAGGAAACGCTAAGGAAGATATAGTCAAAGCCATCGGCGCGCAAGTCATATTTAGAGCTAATCCTCTTCTGCGGTAATTAAGAGCGTATGCAGGTACACAGAAGGTGGAACTAAGTTTCCCAATACAATAGGCAAGGCAACTTTTAGGTTTCAAAAAATTAATATTGGCATATCTGTCGTAAAGAACCAGTCTTCGTCCTGTGCAAAAGCAAAAAAGGAACGAATACGAATCATCAAATGAGCTGCCGGAGATCTGCAATTTTCATAGAAACCTCTAAAAAGAAATGTAATAAAAATATTACAATCAATTTAAACCACTGCGAAGCCGCCCAAGAACTATCAAAGAGTGTATGAAAAGAAAATAGATGTCGTGCTAATATAAAAACCCTAACTCAAATACATGGATTAAATGATAACACCAAAAATGTGGTGGTGATAATATTGGGGTAATAAAACTATGCAGTAAAAATCTGTGAAATACTCTTCTACAGTTGTTACCTACCATCGAGCCTTTCTGAAACAGATTTCGAAAAAGTTCTTGATGATTTGGTTATGAATACCTGTGCAACCAAACCAAACAAAAAGTCTTCAACGCATGGGCCTTAGCATTATTCAAAGCCTTTGGACTACTATAGTGTTGCTGAATACAGGTTTTAAGAACATATTGAACACAGCGTCCATTTCGAAATTATTAGAGACATAATCCTACTCGTAAGGCAAAGGATATGTCTGAGTGTAAAAAGAAATGCAAGCTAATGGGTGAAAATAAGACTCAATGGATGAGCGTAATTCAAACTCGTGTTGAATGAAGACATTCACGAATCAGAAGTTGTCTGCAGGGCCTGTCACGGGGCTGCCAGGGGCGAACGCAGGGGGGGGGGGGTTTGGGGTGTTAAACCCCCCCCCCAAAGTAATTGAATTTTTAAATAATAGAATTTAGTTCTACATAGTCATTTGAAAAATTGTAATTTGTTGTTTCAAAGCAATCTTTCTGCCGACGATATATGAATATGTAAAATAAATGAATACATTAGTCACTAACAGCTTTGCCGATTTGATACAATTGTATCTTTTTTGATACTTTTTTTTCTAAATTTTGTGATTTGATACTTTTTTGTTCACAAACGGCCTATTTTGATACTTTTCTGCTGATAGAATTTAATTTTTTGAAACTATGAAAATGTTAAACTAAAAACAAACCTATTGTATCTGGATAGTATTAAAAAAGTTGTGGGAATGTAGGCCAATTAAAAAACCCAGAAAAATATAAACTGGACAGAGACATTTTTTTTAATTTGCTTCAAAGTAATGAGCTTGCCTTATAACTCTGTGGCTGCTGAACTGGATTTTTTAGATTTAAGGGGAATTTTGAGTCGAAAATGGACTTCTTTTGAAAATTAGTTCTGAACTGAAAAGTCACCAATAAGGTTTCTATTATTTTTTTTTACAGTTTATTGTTAATCATAATACAGGAAAAAATAAAAACTCATTTATTATGACTTTCAGTTTTCGTTCCATGAGCAAACTGTTGTGAAATAAATTTAAATTTAAAAAAATTATGCTATTTGCAAAAAAATACTTGAGTGTCTTAACTAAAATGTCTATATTTTTAATAAAAACAACCAGAAAAAACTGGTCTGAATTAGATACACTTAAAAATCTTTTCTTCAGATTATATTTTCTAACTAAAATTTTGAATATATTTTCAGGAACTGGTTAAATCAAACAAAGAGATCCAAAACTTTTTTAGTGCATCGTTTTTTAAAGATTGGAGCAACAATCCCTATATCTGTCGCTTCAAGTGAACGATCGTTTTCCTCACTTCGCAGGCTTAAAACACATGTAAGAAATAAAACTGGAGAAGCACGCCTGAACGGAATGGCTCTCTTGAATATCCATAGAGATATAGACGTGACGGAGGAAGAGATTTTAAATGTTATGGCCCAAAATAAAAGAAGATTAGACTTCAATTTGTGAATAAAATAATGAAACATTGTCCTTTTACATAAAACAACCCCCCCCCGCCCCCAATTTTTTTCCTGCGTTCGCCACTGCCCTAAACGAAAGCCTGGATACTGGTGGAATAATGAGATTCAACAATTTCGAAAAATGTGTAATAAAGCGAGGCGCCAGTACCAGAGAGGTTCATTTACGGTAGGACATGAGGGTCGACGTGCAATCTTCAAGACCAATCGCAAGGAAATGAAAAATGCTATAAAAAAATATTATAGCTAAGTGCTTCAGAAAGCTTTATAATGAACTCGACAAAAATCCTTAGAGCGGGGCGTATAAGCTGGTCACTTTTTCAAACCAAGGACGTTCAGGAAAAAGATCGATTTTTCCCGAAGAATCAGGCATATGGCTGTGCCGATAGTAATCGACACAGAGTTTATGCTGTAAGCTTCGGAAATGCTGGAGCACCGATCTAAATGAAGATTGCGTCAAAACAAAAACCAAAATACTTTACAAAATTATATACAAAGTGGTTAACCGTTGGTATTTTCTCACAAATATGGAAACGGCAACGTTTGGTCTTGTTACAGAAGCCAAACAAAACAGTTGGAGATCCCAGTGCGTATCAACCGTTGTTCATGTTAGACACAATTGAAAAAAATCTGGAACGACTGATTTGTGAACGACTTAAAGCACATATAGAAGAAGTTCAAAATGGATTATCAAACAACCAATATGGTTTCCGCAGAAAGCTTAAATAATTTATTATAGAAATGGTAGAACGTGCTTGCAATCGTAATTATGCGCGCAGAAGGAAGAAGTATGGTAGTACATCAAAGTGACAGCTGGTTGATTTGCGCGTTGTCATATCTACCATGATTTGCTTTGGCAGAGTTGCATTTGTGGTTGCCACATCACTCCCACCTATGCGGGAAAACGTACTCGACGTCCAGATTTTGTTTGGTACTCTATATATTGAATTGTTTGATTCGACGGGATTTGGTAATCCTCGGCGACGAATGCTAATTTTAACCCGTCGATGGAAATGTTTCCGTCCTTTCCTCTGATTTTGAATTTGAGTAATTTGTCGCTGCGTTTAACTACGGGATATGGTCCCTCGTATGGTGGTTGAAGCAGTTGATGCATATTGTCATTCCGCACGAAAACTGATAGTGTCGAGTACAAGTTATTTTCCAGAAATGCTACGTGTGCTGAGTAATTTGCTTTTAGTGAGGCCTTAGTGACTGCATGCGTATCCGTAAATTTTCGAGAAAATCACATTCATTGGCACTGTGCATATTTCTTTGGAAAAGTTTGTTTGTCATGTAGCAATTTATGACTGCTTTCAGTGATATATGCCACCACTCGATAGTCCCATTTGAAAAAATGGAATGCAATAGTCTTTTTCATCCTGTCTTTGAGCAAGAATGCCTCCAACCATCGGGAAAAACGATAATGTCAGTATCCATAACATTTCCAAGAAGGCAATGGTCTGACGATATCCTTATTGATGTGGTCAAATCGTTGCTCCGATTACGGAAATGTTGATAACCGTGCTCTGTTCTTTATGGAGTCGAAAGCTATTTTACGAAATGAAGGAGGTAAGTATGGTCGGACTTGGCTGGTGCTTACATCACAAAATATGTCTATATCGGTGCCTGGAATCGTGAAAGGTTTAATTAATAGGCTGGAATTCGAATCAAGTAAATCTTTAAGCTCTGAGTCCGACTTTTGCCGGTCCACAAGTTTGGCGAAGTCAATAGTGCTTTTAGTATGTATGGCGTCAATACGTGACATTGTATCTGCTACATCCGGGGATGTATCGAGTGTTTGGTGTAAATTGTGCGATAAACTCAGAATGACGCTGAATGAATGAAGCTTTTGCTGGAACATATAATGCAATGGTTTGTAGTCAGTGAGGATGTAAACTTTTTTTCTTCTAGTATATGTTCAAAATATGTTCTATGCCGCTAATAGTTCAAAATCGTAAGTGCAGTATCTTGTTTGTACTTTGGTAAGGCGTTCGGAATAAAACCCCAGTGGTTGCCACTACCATCATGGGATAAGCATGGGTTGTTTATTTTCCAGGTCTAAAGCCACACCGATAAGGTCCAATCAGTTGACGGTGGGCTTTAATCTTTCACACAATACGATCGATAAAACTTTATATGCGATGTTGAGGAGGCTTATCCGACGGTATTTGGCGCAGATTGTGGGGTCTCCTTTTTGCGGATTGGGCAGAGCACACTTAAATTCCTTCAAATTGATGTTCTTTGGCTACCCAGAAGACTGGTCTAGGACCGGAAGTCGTGAACTGCTTAAGTCATACGTGAAAGAATCGTTTCTTTCCACTCCCAAGTGAATGGAAGTTAGAAAACTTTCCTCACTTCCGTGAACTTCTTCACATGACAACGTTTAGTCGCCTGAAATCCCTACATGGTCTTTACTCGCAGTTTTTCTTTTTCGTCATTTGTAATGGGCTTGCGCATGGGCTGCGCCATGGAAGAAAGATGGTAGGAGGTCAAGGTGACAGCTGATCGCTCTTGCGATCAGGCTTAGCATAATGTAAATACGAGCTTACGGAGTTTAAAGGTTTCGAAACATTGCGAAATACGAATCGTGCGTTGTCCCGAAAAAGGTGCACAAACTGCAGCATTTTCTAGGAGATTCCTTCTTCGATTAAAAATAAAAATAAAAAATTTATGGTTCGACGTCAAGAAGCTGCACTCACAACAGTCTACTCGACTTGCACTCCTGCTTTCTGAGACCACTCTTCAGCACTTCGCCATAAGGGAACTAATGGCGGCCTTTCAAGCTCCTTACATACGTTTGTTTTCGGAAAATGCAAAAGAACAGCTGAAGTCTGAACAGCAACAAAGCGGCGGGTGTCGATCGATTGCCGGCGAAGCTATTTAAATATGGTGGCGAAAAACTGATAAGGAGCATGCAACAGCTTCTTTGTAGAAATCGGTCGGACAAAAGCATGCTTTGTTTTTATTTCCAGTTTGGCGTCTGATGAAGCTTCGATTTTGGTCGCCTTTAATGTTTTTAGTTCTGACTATTTTTTCCTCTACTTTTTCGAGAGCGATTGCTGCCTTCTGGTAATGCTACCAGAATAAGGTCCAAGATGGCTGTGAATTGTAGTAGAATATCTTCACTTGTTTCTTTCTGAATTTTAGGCAAAATTATAAGATTCGTTAATTAATTATCGGTCAGAATTCTTTCATTTTCGACTCTTGCTATTAGAGCTTTGCAAGAAATTTTCGTCATGATGAGCGAACTGTTTTATTATTAGACCCGTTTGACCTTTTGTTTTATATCGGAAGTGATACAATTTTTGTGTTTTGGTAATTTTGATTGGTTGATGTAGACAGCTGTGAATATGGATCGGAAGTACTGCCATTCACTATAACCTCCATAAGATGCTTCTGTGCCACATGCAGGCACCTCGAGGTGGATGCCTGAACTTGTCTTTTGACTGTCTATTTGTGGCAGCTGGGCGTGGAGCATGTGCAATTGCTTTTGTCAGCTTTAATTGATCGGAGATCACAGTTTTTGTTTCTTCGTACTGGTTGAAGTAGCTTTCATATATTCCGTAAGCCGACGATTTAAAATCCTGGAAGGTCTGAATTGTCAGAATCTAATGGGTTGTCAAAAAAGTCTTGCGGTATTTTTAATGAATTTTATTTTTTTTTTTATTGAAATTGAAATGAATTTTTGATGACTCATGCCCAGTTCTTGACCAATGCTACTATGCCGGTCTCTTTCGACCAATTCAGCGACTTTATCGCAATTTTTGACGACAGGCCTTCCGGAGCGTGGCGCATCTTCAACCACATCTACACCAGAACGAAAACGTTGAAACCATCGTTATGCGGTGGAAATGGAAACTGTATCGGGTCCATAAACTGCACAAATTTTATTGGCGGCTTGAGGTGCATTTTGGCATTTATCGTAGTAGTACTGTAAAATATGCCGTATTTTCTCTTTATTTTGCTCCATGTTTGCGACGCTATAACTCACGAACGACTTAAAAGAAACGACAATCAATCGAACACGTGCGCGTGAAATGAGCTTTCCAAAAAGGTATAGCATGACCCGATGCGGCGAATAAAACTAGAACTACGCGCTTTCAGCGCCAACTAGCGAAAATACCGCAAGACTTTTTTGACAACATAATATTATGGCGTAATGAGCTCGCCACCAAGAGTCCAAAAAATTTTAAGATTTTGTTTTTTATTTATTAAAACGATTCAGAGTTTTCGTAAATCGGTGAGGAGGCAAATCTAGCGCAATAACTTAACAAACTGTCACTTTTTTAAATAAATTTAACAACATGTTTTGAGCGGGTAGTTCCTGCAGGTGTATTAAGATTAGCGTCGTTATTAACCATTTTTGTTATATTATTTAGTAAAATATTTGCCAAACGAATTCAAATTTTCTCAGTGCAAACTGATTTATAATTGGTCAAATGAGACAAGCCTTCCCCGAAAAGCCACCACATTCAAACTGGGTACCACCCAACAAAAAGAGTCATCACCTCTACACAGCAGTTCTTTTTCGTCTGCATTTTAAACATGCACGTCGCTTCCTTTCGACCGTCACCTTCTCGATCGCCACCCGCTGTCGTCGTTACGATGCTATACTCACAGTTTGCTTCATTCGTTATTATCATTATCAAACACATTTACTATATATACGTGAATTTGAACATTTAGAAATAGGAAACTAACTTTTTAAATTAAAATAGAGTTGTTAAAAACCGAAACCTGGCGTTTTTATTTCAAAAAAGCGACAGAAGTGTTAAAAAGGTGAACTGAAGTGCGCAACGGCTCAAACAATATGTATCTACAAGAACATATATGAAGCGATAAATTGTAATAAACTATATACTCTTTTAAGTAAATACGTTTTTGTTAATTAATACCGTTTTTATTAATAAAATATTAAATATTATTATTTTTATATTTTTGAGTTTTAAAATATATTTAATTTTATTATGTTTTTCCTAAAACCGCATTTTTAATTTATTATATGTTTTATGTAATTATGTAGGTATAATGTTACACCCTAATTGAGTGCTCGTTGAAGAGATCGATGTGCTTTGTACATACGTTTGCAGTATCTTTTTATTTATTGAATCTGCTTTTTGTTTTAAAAGCCTAACAATAAGTTTTAAAATATTAAATCTATTTAAAAACAAGTAAGGAAGGGCTAAGTTCGGGTGTCACCGAACATTTTATACTCTCGCATGATAAAGTGATAATCGAGATTTCATTATACGTCATTCACATATTTTTCAAATACCGTATTTGTGTAAAGTTTTATTCCGCTATCATCATTGGTTCCTAATGCATATATTATACAGAGAAGGCATCAGATGGAATTCAAAATAGCGTTATATTGGAAGAAGGCGTGGTTGTGAACCGATTTCACCTATATTTCGTACATGTCATCAGGGTGTTAAGAAAATATTATATACCGAATTTCATTGAAATCGGTAGAGTAGTTCCTGAGATATGGTTTTTGGTCCATAAGTGGGCGAGGCCACGCCCATTTTAATTTTTTAAAAAAAGCCTGTGTGCAGCTTCCTTCTGCCATTTCTTCCGTAAAATTTAGTGTTTCTGACGTTTTTTGTTAGTAGGTTAACGCACTTTTAGTGATTTTCAACATAACCTTTGTATGGGAGGTGGGCGTGGTTATTATCCGATTTCTTCCATTTTTGAACTGTATATGGAAATGCCTGAAGAAAACGACTCTGTAGAGTTTGGTTGACATAGCTATAGTATTTTTCGAGATATGTACAAAAAACTTAGTAGGGGACGGGGCCACGCCCACTTTTTCAAAAAATTGCGTCTAAATATGCCACTCCCTAATGCGATCCTTCGTGCCAAATTTCACTTTAATATCTTTATTTGTGGCTTAGTTATGACACTTTATAGGTTTGCGGTTTCCGCCATTTTGTGGGCGTGGCAGTAGGCCGATTTTGCCTATCTTCAACTTAACCTTTTTACTCAAGTTACAGCTTGCACGGACGGACGGACGGACGGACAGACGGACGGACAGACAGACATCCGGATTTCGACTCTACTCGTCACCCTGATCACTTTGGTATATATAACCCTATATCTGACTCTTTTAGTTTTAGGACTTACAAACAACCGTTATGTGAACAAAACTATAATACTTTCCTTAGCAACTTTGTTGCGAGAGTATAACTAGATAAGCTCAATCAAGTGATCCTTAGTTCGCAGGCATATCTCTTCTTTTAAGGCGTGTTTGATGGCAGGAATTTACGAAAGCATTAGCCAAAGGGTTCGGGTTATCTCGGAGCTTAGATATATATTTAATTCTTTCTTTACCATAGAAACCATGTTCACCATGGTACAATGAAAATAGCCGTAAAAACACACGTGACCCTAGAGACATCTATTGGAAAACGGCGGAAGCAAAGCTGTAGACCTAATAATATTTTTTAAGCTATTCTGTGGCATTTGTTACGGCTCATTAAAGCTGTGTCATCCGCAAAAGTTGATGTCAATAATTATTACCTGCTGGCAGAGCTGCTGTATATACGATTTATAGAGTTGGAGCTAAAACACTGCCCTGTGGTACACCAGCCCTTATCTGTCGTTCATCAGAAATGAAATCTCCCTCTTTTACCATAAATTGTCTATTTTTTAAATAAGACCCCAATGTTTTATACAATTCTAAAGGTAGAATGTTTTTAATCTTATATAAAAGGGCTTCATGCCACACCTTATCAAACGCCTGAGCCACGTCTAGAAATAAAGCTGAACAGTACTCTCTGTGCTCAAATGCTTTTCTTATTTCGTTAGTAATTATATTTACTTGCTCATTCGTGCTATGTTTTTCACACAACCCGAATTGGTGCGTTGGTATTATATTATTTTCGTGGAGGAAAGGAGTCATCTTTGATAGTAACACGTTTTCAAATATTTTAGAAAGACAGTGTAGAAAAATGATTGGTCTGTATGAAGACAGCTATGTTAAGTCTTTCCCAGGTTTATCTGTCAAGATAATATGCAAAGTGAGAAATTCGACAGCAATATTTGGTAACTCAACTAGCATTTTTAGGACAATATTTACATGTCCTGGTGAATTTTTTGGGTTAAGTTCTTTTGTTATTTTAATAATTTCAGAAGGTGAAGTCTTAAAAGAGTGGAGGATGGAGTCATGTGCAGAAGTTGACGCAAGTGAGGAAAGTTTCTGATCGCCATTTACTTGGGAGTGGCCAGAAACGATTCTTTTACACATGGCTCAAGCAGCTTACTACTTCCGGTCTTTGACCTAGTATCCTCTGGGTTGCCTAAGAACATCCGTTTGAAGGCGAGCTAAAGTGAGAAGGCGAAACATCCCCTACATAGGGTTGTGCTAAAAATCAGTACCAATGGAAAAGACAAAACAGCCTCGGATAAGAGACCCCCCTTTTGATGACGACCTTGGCAAACGAAATAAGGACTACGATATAAGGGCATGCACCTGGAATGTCCGGACCCTTAATTGGGAAGGCGCCGCTGCCCAGCTGGTTGATGTCCTCGCGAAAATAAAGGCTGACATCACCGCCGTCCAAGAAATGCGATGGACGGGACAAGGACAGAGACGAGTAGGTCCTTGTGACATTTACTGCAGTGGCCATATAAAGGAGCGCAAGTTTGGTGTTGGATTCGTGGTGGCAGAGAGACTCCGTCGCCGAGTACTATCATTCAATCCGGTGAATGAACGTCTATCCACAATCCGCATCAAAGCGAAGTTCTTCAACATATCGCTGATTTGCGCCCACGCCCCGACGGAAGAGAAGGACGATGTGACCAAAGATGCCTTCTATGAGCGCTTGGAGCGCGCTTATGAGAGCCAAAATCGTGCTTGGCGACTTTAACGTTAAGGTGGGCAAAGAAGGTATCTTTGGCACTACGGTCAGCCTCCACGACGAAACATCCCCAAATGGGTTTAGGCTGATTGACTTCGCCGGGGCCCGAAATATGGTTATCTGTAGTACTAGATTCCAGCATAAGCAGATTCATCAAGCTACCTGGCTGTCTCCGGATCGAATAACTACCAACCAGATCGATCTTGCTGTAATAGACGGAAGACACGTCTCCAGTGTTTAAGATGTGCGTGCGCTCCGAGGTCCTAACATCGACTCGCACCACTATCATGTTGCAGCCAAGATCCGCACTCGCCTCTGTGCAGCAAAAAACGCACGACAACAACCCAAGGAAGGTTCGACGTCGAGAAGCTGCAATCACAACAGACAGCCAAACAATTTTCTACTCGGATTGCACTCCTGCTCTCTGAGACCACTCGTCAACAACTCGGTATAAGGGAACTGTGGGACGGAATTTCAAATTCCTTACGTACAGCTGCAACCGAAGCCATATGTTTTCGGAAAGTGCAAAAGAACAAGTGAAAACAGGCTGCCTACCTCGCAACGTTACGATCGACCACATCACGTGCGGGATGGGATAGATACCAAGAGTTGAAAAAGGAAGCGAGACGCATTTGCAGACAGAAAAAGAAAGAGGCTGAAATGCGTGAGTACGAAGAGCTTGATAAGCTGGCCGACACGGGTAATGCTCGAAAATTCTACCAAAAATGCGGCGGCTAACTGAAGGTTACCGGAGCATACTCTTGTAGAACCCTCAAAGGTGATCTAGTGACCGATGCCCAGAGCATAATTAAATTATGGAGGGAACACTTCTCCAGCTGAATGGCAGTAAACGCACAACGCCAGGAGAAGGCGAACCCGACTACCCAATCGATGACGATGGAGCAGACGTTCTAGTGCCCGACCATGAAAAAGTTCGAATAACATTTAACCACCTGAAGAACAACAAAGCGGTGGGGGCCGATGGATTGCCGGCAGACTATTCAACCACGGCGGCGAAGAACTGATAAGGAGCATGCATAAGCTTCTTTGCAAAATATGGTCGGACAAAAGCATGCTCAACGATTGGAATTAAAGTGTGCTATGCCCAATCCACAAAAAGGGAGACCCCACAATCTGCGCTAACTACCGTGGGATAAGCCTCCTTAACATCGCTTATAAGGTTCTATCGAGCGTATTGTGTGAAAGATTAAAGCCCACCGTCAACAAACTGATTGGACCTTATCGGTGTGGCTTTAGGCCTGGAAAATCGACAACCGACCAGATATTCACCATGTGCAAAATTTTGGAAAAGACCCGTAAAAGAAGAATTGACACACACCACCTCTTCGTCGATTTCAAAGCTGCTTTCGACAGAACGAAAATGAGCTGCCTTTATGTCGCGATGTCTGAATTTGGCATCCCCTCAAAACTAATACGGCTGTGTAAACTGACGTTGAGTAACACCAAAAGCTCCGTCAGGATCCGTTGGATACCAAACGAGGTTTCAGACAGAGCGACTCCTTATCGTGCGACTTCTTCAACCTGCTTCTGAAGAAAATAGTTCGATCTGCAGAACTAAATAGAGAAGGTACCATCTTCTATAAGAGTGTACAGCTGCTGGCGTATGCCGATGATATTGATATCATGGGTCTGGCAGTGAACGGGGGCAAAACGAAATATCTCCTGTCATCAAACAAACAGTTGTCGCACTCCCGACTTGGCTCTCACGTCGTTGTTGACAGTCACAAATTTGAAGCTGTAGATAATTTCGTCTATTTAGGAACCAGTATTAACACCACCAACAATGTCAGCCTGGAAATCCAACGCAGGATTGCTCTTGCCAACAGGTGCTACTTCGGACTGAGTAGGCAATTGAAAAGTAAAGTCCTCTCTCGACGAACAAAAGCTAAACTCTATAAGTCGCTCATAATTCCCGTCCTGCTTTATGGTGCAGAGGCTTGGACGATGACAGCAACCGATGAGTCGACGTTACGAGTTATCGAGAGAAAAGTTCTGCGAAAGATTTATGGTCCTTTGCGCGTTAGCCACGGCGAATACCGCATTCGATGGAACGAAGAGCTGTACGAGATATACGACGACATCGACATAGTCCAGCAATTAAAGACAGCGGCTACGCTGGCTGGGTCATGTTGTCCGGATGGATGAAAACACTCCAGCTCTGAAAATATTCGACGCTGTACCCGCCGGGGAAGCAGAGGAAGAGGAAGACCTCCACTCCGTTGGAAGGACCAAGTGGAGAAGGACCTGGCTTCGCTTGGAATATCCAATTGGCGCCACGTAGCGAGAAGAAGAAACGACTGGCGCGCTGTTGTTAACTCGGCTATAATCGCTTAAGCGGTTTCTACGCCAATTAAGAAGAAGAACTGTTTTGATAATTCTAATTTAAAGAAAAAAATTTATTCATACAAATGTATAGAAGAAACACAACAATTTATTTTATTTCATTATCCCGCACTTTAGAAAACTTTTAAAATTTATTTATTAGCCAAAAAGAGTAAATATTTTCTGTCACCAATTTTTACAGAAAATGTAGCAAAATTTTAACTTTAAATTCCGACAATGTGTTAAGCTATGAACACGTGTTTTTTCGGAATATTTTCAAACTTTTTCACAGTTTAATTATCAATTATAATTTCATATTTTACTTAAGTCCACTTTAAACGTATTTTAAAAAATCACCGCTATCCTATATTAGATATCTGCATTGAGTTGGACAGCTTATGAAGATTATATAATACTCCGGGTGCTACAGTTAATCAGGATTTTATGGTCCTTTTCGGTAATACAGCTTCAGGATTCTATGGTCCTTTGGTTTTTTTTATTTGCTGCGAGTTGGGCGCCAATTATATTTTCGTGTTTTCAATCGGAATTATTATTTTACTTAATATTTATAAAGATAGATGAATACAACTGAAGATAGATAAATACAACTTTTAAGTTTATATGAGGATTCAACTCCTCTTGCTTATTGGCACTTTCATAATGATCGGTACAATGATTTTGCATTTGCTCGTAAGCTTCTGACGCTGTCATGATTCAACAACTAGCGTCAGTATTTTTCCACATTATTAGTACCGTTATGCATTTAATGTGCTGGAATTCCAGGAATGTGAACGTCATCATCAAGGCATCAAAATTCTTACGTTATTCCAGGAATAAGAAAATGGAGAACAAAATAGATCAGTAGATTTCCAGTCAAAATGCGGTATTTCCAACCTGCTTCTACCCCCGTTGTTAAAATCAGACATCCTCGGGATCAAAGTAAGAATCCTCTGAACTAGGCTGTTTTCGGTGTTGGTATGTGCCTGCAATGATGGCGAATACGCAGTCATTAACATTCAATTTGCAGGAAGCAATTAGCATCGCAAATTGATACAATATATGTACGCAAGCTATACAGTGGGTATTTAAATTTAAATATTCACTTTTCTTCTAGAACGGTAGAGTCACATTAAATTAACAATTTTTAAAGGCGAAAGAGATTCAAAAACATGAAAAGAAAGAGGTTGGTTTTG